>NC_057800.1:596350317-596524957 GCF_018294505.1 Triticum aestivum | reverse complement strand
AAGGGGAGGAAGGGGGCAAACCCTAAGGGCAGATGGGCCTTAGGGCCCATGCCTGGTGCGCCTCCCTCTCCCCCTCCACTTGGCCGCCACCCTAGATGGGATTGGGGCTGGCCGCCGCCCCTAGGGTGGAACCCTAGGTGGGGCGCACCCCTTCCTCTCCCTATATATACTTGAGGACTTGGGGCTGCCAACAGATGAGTTTCTAACCCCTCCCTGGCGCAGCCCTACCTCTCTTTCTCCTCATATCTCACAGTGCTTGGCGAAGCCCTGATGGATCACCACGCTCCTCCACCACCACCACGCCGTTGTGCTGCTGCTGGATGGAGTCTTCCTCAACCTCTCCCTCTCTCCTTGCTGGATCAAGGCATGGGAGACGTCATCGGGTTGTACGTGTGTTGAACGCGGAGGTGTCGTCCGTTCGGCACTAGGATCTCCGGTGATTTGGATCATGACGAGTACGACTCCTTCAACCCCGTTCTCTTGAACGCTTCCGCTTAGCAATCTACAAGGGTATGTAGATGCACCCTCCTTCCCCTCGTTGCTGGTTTATCCATAGATAGATCTTGGTGACACGTAGGAAAATTTTGAATTTCTGCTGCGTTCCCCAACAGTGGCATCATGAGCTAGGTCTATTGCGTAGATTCTATGCACGAGTAGAACACAAAGTAGTTGTGGGCGTTGATTTTGTTCAATATGCTTACCGTTACTAGTCCAATCTTGTTTCGACGGTATTGTGGGATGAAGCGGCCCGGACCGACCTTACACATACTCTTACATGAGACTGGTTCCACCGACTGACATGCACTAGTTGCATAAGGTGGCTAGCGGGTGTCTGTCTCTCCCACTTTAGTCGGAACGGATTCGATGAAAAGGGTCCTTATGAAGGGTAAATAGCAATTGGCATATCACGTTGTGGTTTTGCATAGGTAAGAAACGTTCTTGCTAGAAACCCATAGCAGCCACGTAAAACATGCAAACAACAATTAGAGGTCGTCTAACTTGTTTTTCAGGGTATGCTATGTGATGTGATATGGCCAAGAAGAATGTGATGAATGATATGTGATGTATGAGATTGATCATGTTCTTGTAATAGGAAACACGACTTGCATGTCGATGAGTATGACAACCGGCAGGAGCCATAGGAGTTGTCTTTATTTATTGTATGACCTGCGTGTCATTGAACAACGCCATGTAATTACTTTACTTTATTGCTAACCGGTAGCCATAGTAGTAGAAGTAATAAGTTGGCGAGACAACTTCATGGAGACACGATGATGGAGATCATGATGATGGAGATCATGGTGTCATGCCGGTGACGATGATGATCATGGAGCCCCGAAGATGGAGATCAAAACGAGCAAAATGATATTGGCCATATCATGTCACTTTTTGATTGCATGTGATGTTTATCATGTTTATGCATCTTATTTGCTTAGAACAACGGTAGTAAATAAGATGATCCCTCATTAAAATTTCAAGAAAGTGTTCCCCCTAACTGTGCACCGTTGCGAAAGTTCGTCGTTTTGAAGCACCACGTGATGATCGGGTGTGATAGATTCTAACGTTCACATACAACGGGTGTAAGACAGATTTACACACGCGAAACACTTAGGTTGACTTGACGAGCCTAGCATGTACAAACATGGCCTCGGAACACAAGAGACCGAAAGGTCGAGCATGAGTCGTATGGTAGATACGATCAACATGAAGATGTTCACCGATGATGACTAGTCCGTCTCACGTGATGATCGGACACGGCTTAGTTGACTCGGATCATGTAATCACTTAGATGACTAGAGGGATGTCTATCTGAGTGGGAGTTCATAAGATGAACTTGTTTATCCTGAACATAGTCAAAAGGATTTTGCAAATTATGTCATAGCTCGCGCTTTAGTTCTACTGTTTAGATATGTTCCTAGAGAAAAATTTCAGTTGAAAGTTGATAGTAGCAATTATGCGGACTGGGTCCGTAAACTGAGGATTGTCCTCATTGCTTCATAGAAGGCTTATGTCCTTAATGCACCGCTCAGTGTGCTGAACCTCGAACGTCGTCTGTGGATGTTGCGAACATCCGACATACACGTTTTAATGACTACACGATAGTTCAGTGCATAATGCTAAATGGTTTAGAATTGAGGCACCAAAGACGTTTTTTAAACATCGCAGAACATATGAGATGTTCCAATGACTGAAATTGGGATTTCAGGCTCGTGCCCACGTCAAGAGGTATAAGACCTCCAACGATTTTCTTAGCCTGCAAACTAAGGGAGAAAAGCTCAATTGTTGAGCTTGTGCTCAGATTGTCTGAGTACAACAATCATTTGAATCGAGTGGGAGTTGATCTTCCAGATGAGATAGTGATGTTTCTCCGAAGTCATTACCACCAAGCTGCTAGAGCTTCATGATGAACTATAATATATCAGGGACATATATGATGATCCTTGAGATATTCGCGATGTTTGACACCACAAAAGTAGAAATCAAGAAGGAGCATCAATTGTTGATGGTTGGTGAAACCACTAGTTTCAAGAAGGGCAAGGGCAAAAAGGGATGCTTCATGAAACGGCAAATCAGCTGCTGCTCTAGTGAAGAAACCCAAAGTTGAACCCAAGCCCGAGACTAAGTGCTTCTGTAATAAGGGGAACAGTCACTGAAGCACAACCACCCTAGATACTTGGTAGATGAGAAGGCTGGCAAGGTCGATAGAAGTATATTGGATATGCATTATAATGTGTACTTTACTAGTACTCCTAGTAGCACCAGGGTATTAGATACCGGTTCTGTTGCTAAGTGTTAGTAACTCGAAACAAAAGGCTATGGAATAAACGGATACTAGCTAAAAGGTGAGATGACGATATGTGTTGGAAGTATTTCCAAGGTTGATCAAATATCGTACGCTCCCTCTACCATCAATATTGGTATTAAAACCTAAATAATTGTTATTTGGTGTTTGCGTTGAGCATAGACATGATTGGATTATGTCTATCGCGATACGGTTATTCATTTAAGGAGAATAATGGTTACTCTGTTTATTTGAATAATACCATCCCAATCGCAGTGATACACATTTTCATGCCAAAGGTATAAGATAGTAATGATAGTACCACACAAATGTGGCACTGCAATTTGAGTCATATTGGTATAAAACGCATGAAGAAGCTCCATGTTGATGGATCTTTGGACTCACTCATTTTTGAAAGGATTGAGACATGCGAACCATGTTTGTTGGTAGATATGCATGAAGAAACTCTATACAGATGGATCGTTTGGACTCACTTGATTTTGAATCACTTGAGACATGCAAATCATACCACATGGGCAAGATGACTGAAAAGCCTCGTTTTCAGTAAGATGGAACAAGAAAGCAACTCGTTGGAAGTAATACATTTTGATGTGTGCAGTCCAATGAGTGCTGAGGCACGCAGTGGATATCGTTATATTCTTACTTCACAGATGATTTAAGTAGATACTGAGTATATTTACTTGATGAAACACAAGTCTGAATTATTGAATGGTTCAAGTAATTTCAGAGTGAAGTTGAAGATCTTCGTGACAAGAGGATAAAATGTCTATGATATGATCATAGAAATGAATATCTGAGTTACGAGTTTGGCACACAATTAAGACACTGTGGAAATTGTTTCACAACTAATACCGCCTGGAACACCATAGTGTGATGGTGTGTCCGAACATCATAGTTGCACCCTATTGGATATGGTGCGTACCATGATGTCTCTTATCGAATTACCACTATCATTCATGGGTTAGGCATTAGAGACAACCGCACTCACTTTAATAGGGCGCCACGTAATTCCGTTGAGACGAAACCGTTTGAACTATGGTTTGGAGAAACCTGAGTTGTCGTTTCTTAAAAGGTTGGGGCTGCGACGCTTATGTGGAAAAGTTTCAGGTTGATAAGCTCGAACCCAAAGCGGATAAAATGCATCTTCATAGGACACCCAAAACAGTTGGGTATACCTCCTAATTCAGATCCGAAAGGAATAGGGATTGTTTCTGGAATCGGGTCCTTTCTCGAGGAAAGGTTTCTCTCGAAAGAATTGAGTGGGAGGATGGTGGAGACTTGATGAGGTTATTGAACTGTCTCTTCAACTAGTGTGTGGCAGGGCACAGGGAGTTGTTCCTGTGGCACCTACACCAATTGAAGTGGAAGATTATGATATTGATCATGAAACTTCAGATCAAGTCACCACCAAACCTCATGGGATGACAAGGATGCGTACTACTTCAGAGTGGTACGTAATCCTGTCTTGGAAGTCATGTTGCTAGACAACAATGAACCTACGAGCTATGGAGAAGCGATGGTGGGCCCGGATTCCGATAAATGGCTCGAGGCCATAAAATCCGAGAGAGGATCCATGTATGAAAACAAAGTGTAGACTTTGGCAGAACGGCTCGATGGTCGTAAGGCTGTTGAGTACAGATGGATTTTAAAAGGAAGACGGACAATGATGGTAAATGTCACCATTAAGAAAGCTCGACTTGTCGTTAAGATGTTTCCTGACAAGTTCAAGGAGTTGACTACGGTGAGACTTTCTCACTCATAGCGATGCTAAGAGTCTGTTGGAATTATATTAGTAGTCACTGCATTATTTATGAAATCTTGCAGATAGGATGTCAAAAACCATTCTTTCCTCATGATTTTCTTGAGGAAAGGCTGTATGTGATACAACCAAAAGGTTTTAACAATCCTGAAAGATGCTAACAAGTATGCAAAGCTCTAGCAATCCTTCTAAGGACTGGAGTAAGCATCTCGGAGTTGGAATATACGCTTTGATGATGATCAAAGATTTTGGGTTTATACAAAGTTGATGAGAAACTTGTATTTCCAAAGAAGTGAGTGGGAGCACTATAGAATTTCCGATGAGTATATGTTGTTAACATATTGTTGATCGAAAATGATGTAGAATTTCTGGAAAGCATGCAGAGTTATTTGAAAAGTGTTTTTCAATGGAAAACCTGGATTAGGCTACTTGAGTATTGAGCATTAAGATCTATAAGGATAGATCAAAACGCTTAATAGTACTTTCAAATGAATACATACCGTGATAAGATTTTGAAGGAGTTCAAAATGGATCGGCAAAGAAGGAGTTCTTGGCTGTGTTATAAGGTGTGAACATTGAGTAAGACTCAAAACCTGACCGCAGCAGAATAGAGAGAAAGGACGAAGGTCGTCCCCTATGCTTTAGACATAGGCTCTACAGTATGCTATGCTGTGTACCGCACCTGAAGTGTGCCTTGCCATGAGTCAGTCAAGGGGTACAAGAGTGATCCAAGAATGGATCACAGGACAACGGTCAAAGTTATCCTTAGTAACTAGTGGACTAAGGAATTTTCTCGATTATGGAGGTGGTAAAAGAGTTCATCGCAAAGGGTTACACCGATGCAAACTTTGACACTAATCCAGATTATTCTGAGTAGTAAACTGGATTCGTATAGAAGAACAGTTATTTGGAATAGCTCCAAATAGAACGTGGTAGCTGCATCTGGGAGATGACATAGAGATTTGTAAAGCACACACAGATCTGAAAGATTCAGACCCATTAACTATAACATATCTCACAAGCATAACATGATCAAACCCAAAACTCATCGAGTGTTAATCACATGGTAATGTGAACTAGATTATTGACTCTAGTAAACTCTTTGGGTGTTAGTCACATGGGGATGTGACCTTGAGTGTTAATCACATAGCGATGTGAACTGGATTATTGACTCTAGTGCAAGTGGGAGACTGTTGGAAATATGACCTAGAGGCAATAATAAATTAGTTATTATTATATTTCCTTGTTCACGATAATTGTTTATTATCCATGCTAGAATTGTATTGATAGGAAACTCAGATACATGTGTGGATACATAGACAACACCATGTCCCTAGTAAGCCTCTAGTTGGCTAGCTCGTTGATCAATAGATGGTTACTGTTTCCTGACCATGGACATTGGATGTCATTGATAACGGGATCACATCATTAGAAGAATGATGTGATGGACAAGACCCAATCCTAAGCATAGCACAAGATCGTGTAGTTCGCATGCTAAAGCTTTTCTAATGTCAAGTATCATTTCCTTAGACCATGAGATTGTGCAACTCCCGGATACCGTAGGAATACTTTGGGTGTGCCAAACGTCACAACGTAACTGGGTGGCTATAAAGGTGCACTACGAGTATCTCCGAAAGTGTCTGTTGGGTTGGCACGAATCGAGACTGGGATTTGTCACTCTGTGAGACGAAGAGGTATCTCTGGGCCCACTCGGTAGGACATCATCATAATGTGCACAATGTGATCAAGGAGTTGATCACGGGATGATGTGTTATGAAACGAGTAAAAGAGACTTGCCGGTAACGAGATTGAACAAGGTATCGGGATACCGACGATCGAATCTAGGGCAAGTACAATACCGCTAGACAAAGGGAATTGTATACGGGATTGATCGAATCCTCGACATCGTGGTTCATCCGATGAGATCATCGTGGAGCATGTGGGAGCCAACATGGGTATCCAGATCCCGTTGTTGGTTATTGACTGGAGAACGTCTCGGTCATGTCTGCATGGTTCCCGAACCCGTAGGGTCTACACACTTAAGGTTCGATGACGCTAGGGTTATAAGGAATATATATACGTGGTTACCGAATGTTGTTCGGAGTCCCGGATGAGATCCCGGACGTCACGAGGAGTTCCGGAATGGTCCGGAGGTAAAGATTTATATATGGGAAGTCCTATTTTGGTCACCGGAAAAGTTTCGGGTTTTATCGGTAACGTACCGGGACCACCGGGAGGGTCCCGGGGGTCCACCAAGTGGGGCCACAAGCCCCGGAGGGCTCCATGGGCCAAGTGTGGGAGGGGACCAGCCCCAGGTGGGCTAGTGCACCCCCCCACAAGGGCCCAAGGCGCCTAAGGGGAGGAAGGGGGCAAACCCTAAGGGCAGATGGGCCTTAGGGCCCATGCCTGGTGCGCCTCCCTCTCCCCCTCCACTTGGCCGCCACTCTAGATGGGATTGGGGCTGGCCGCCGCCCCTAGGGTGGAACCCTAGGTGGGGCGCACCCCTTCCTCTCCCCTATATATACTTGAGGACTTGGGGCTGCCAACAGATGAGTTTCTGACCCCTCCCTGGCGCAGCCCTACCTCTCTTTCTCCTCATATCTCGCGGTGCTTGGCGAAGCCCTGCTGGATCACCACGCTCCTCCACTACCACCACGCCCTTGTGCTGCTGCTGGATGGAGTCTTCCTCAACATCTCCCTCTCTCCTTGCTGGATCAAGGCATGGGAGACGTCATCGGGTTGTACGTGTGTTGAACGCAGAGGTGTCGTTCGTTCGGCACTAGGATCTCCGGTGATTTGGATCACGAAAAGTACGACTCCTTCAACCCCGTTCTCTTGAACGCTTCCGCTTAGCGATCTACAAGGGTATGTAGATGCACTCTCCTTCCCCTCGTTGCTGGTTTCTCCATAGATAGATCTTGGTGACACGTAGGAAAATTTTGAATTTCTGCTACGTTCCCCAACAGGGTCTATATATCAAGTGGGCGGAGCCGAAGTGTGGCGTATCGCCGGGACCGGATATCTATCCGGAACCCCAAACAAGGCGTTTGAGGACTGGCCTTCGGAATGGTTTTATATAGATGATGTCCCGCTGCCGGATCCTATCCGGGTTGGTCTCCCCGAATTCAACAGTGCTCCCTTAAAGAAACGCCTAAGCTGGCGTTCGCGGAGCTCTCAGAGAGAAGGCGACAGGGACGTCCTTCACCTGATGGGTCGGATAAGACTATTGGCTCATTCCAGACTAACCATGATTCGAGTCATGGCCGCATGCATTATGCGGGGGATGCAGCCGCTTCAATATAGAGGCCACCCCATGTGGGATTTTAACGGGGAGGATGACGCCACCCATTACGGTCGTAAGGGGCCAGCCTCAGCTGCCGCTCTAGTAAAGATCGTATCCTCTTTGTACAAGGGAGAAGAGGAGGAATTCCTCCGCGTCAACCCGCAGGGCGGATTTACTATGTACAACCCTCCGAGTTGGGTAAGTGGACAATTGTGCTTACCATGATTAAATATGTAGTCTAACAATTTCAACGCAGGAACTGCATCAGGAAGTAAAGGATATAAACAGCCGTCCCCCACAGCCCGAGGATCCAGAACGGTCCCTCGATCCGGACTCCGAAGAGGATCCGGACATATCGGTGGAGCTGATTGACGGGGTGTTTCATCAGCTAAGCAAGGACAATACCTTGGTGGCCATTACGACTTATTACCCAGGGTTAATCCCGGCCTCCCAGGTAACAGAGAGCGGAGTCTCATCCCCTTGAGAAGGAACCCATTCTCACGCATTTCAGTTTTTATGACAACGACCGTGTTTTGCAGGGGAGGTTTCCGAGGCGGGAGGCCGAACCTGCGGCGACTAGCCAACGAGGGGCCGCAGGGCCCCGTGGGGTAAAAAGGAATGTAGTCCGGACTGAGACGCCGGCGCAAAGGTATAGCGCACCCTCTTTTTCCCTGGTGTTATTCCTTCAGGGCATATTAACGTTCGTGCTATCTTTAGGACGAAGAGACCTCGCCGGACTATATCCGGAGAGGTTGCCAATCGCGCCTCCACCAGCCAGGCTCCAACGCCTGGCCCGGAAGCGGAAGCGAACACAAGGCGCGCACCGGACACTCCTTCGATAGAGGATGCGAACAGGCTGTCTGCCACCAATTCCGAGGTGGAGAGTGCCATGAACCACAGGCGTCGCCGGACAGTTCTTCGCGACGCTTGTTTCTCCCAAGAGGCATTAGATGCCTTCAATTCGGGAGATGCGTACCTCCGTGCTGCTCAAAATGGTTTAGTCAGAGCCATGGAGCAATATGTAAAAGACATACGGGTAAGAAAATTTTGGTAAATATATATATACCAGTAGCCCCCAAGACTTGAAACAGTTAGAGTAACTGATTTAAGGATCATTTGTTATGCAGGTTCTTACAGAGAAGAATACCGTACTGTCCCAGGAGCTGGAAGAGTGCAAAGCCCAACTGGAGGCCGCACTAGCCGCGGCAGGGGAGCCCAAAGAGACCCCCTCTGGTAAGATACACTTCGAAAGATTAGTATTTTGCGAAGTGCGGCGTGGGTGTAAATCTGACAAATCATATTGCAGATGGCGCCAGCCTGGATCCGGAGAGGTAACAACTCTTACGCCGGCTAAAGGCCGGTGAGAGTATGCTGACAAGGGTGAGGCGGGAGAAGAATGATCTTCAGGATGCCAACACCAAGCTGGACGTTGAACTTAAAGATGTTCATGGCCAGCTGTCGGACTCTACTAAGGAGAATCAGCAGCTTCGACGCGGCATATTTAGTAAGTGCTTAAGTGAATCTTTGAAAGAAAAGAGTTCGGCGAGGAAGTCGACTAATAGAGTAATGTCTGTAGGTATGCTAACGGGTCGTCCCGCAGAGGAGATTCCCGGTTCTACGGGTGACCTTCTTCCCGAGCTCTTGCAACTGCACGAGCGAGTTCGGCAGGCGATGCGAGGCGTTGCCCAAGCCTTATGGCCTTCCCACTCCATGCCCAAGGGCCTTGGAGAGCTTTCGGAGAAGCTTAAGGGAGCTCGGCGGCGCTTCCGGTTGTGGAAGATATCGGCCTGCCGACAAGGCGCTAGGGAGGCCTGGGCCATGGTGAAGATGCGGTACACGAAGTCTGACCCAAACCACATGGCCGAGGTCGGGCCTGTGGGGCCTGACGGGAAGGAGATCCCTGTAAGCTTAGTGTATGGCCAAGTAGAATTGGCCGCAAAGTATTCCCAGCAGGACTGTAAGTTAGACATCCTGCTAGATGGTATTGAAGAGGAATACAATCAGTCAGAGTGACTATGTAATTTTTAATTGACATGTGTAATGCCTTCTAGCCGGATTGTAGATTGTTTGTCGTTGCCGACCTTTTCGCTTCAACCTCAGGACCTGACGGTCCGGAGTGTGTCCGAATACCCTACCGGTTATGTAAGAACCAGGGTATGCATGGAGACCAGGCGTAGGGGTCATTGGTGCTTTATCAGACAAGTTCCCAACTAGTTATGTTATATTACATGGTTAGTAAGAAACATCTTCCAGAGAGAATAGTTCCGTTAGGGGTTCCTTTCTCTGGGAGGCATGCCCTAAAGTGCATGTCCAGACTGCAAACGCAGGAAAATCATCTGGGGGCATATATATAAATAAGTAAAATAGGTCATCTTTTAGTTCACCGACCGAATATTCCCTTAAGAACGCTAGCTTTCGGCTTCACCCAGTCTGGGGTACACATCCGGCTGATCCGGCAGTAACAATCACAGAGGTGCTCCCTTTACCACCTAGCCGAACAATCGGGAACGTAGGGGTAAGCACAGGAGCCAGGCAACCCAGCTTGGCCAAAACTTAAGTCATATCGATGCATATAATAGTGAAGAAAAGGTACATGCGGAAGTTTGACACATGTGGTGGGCGTGAAGCCCGTATAAATAAGCTTCTATTAAAGAAGCCCCCAGGTTTAATGAGCGCGAGTAGCACGTCACTTAAGGAGCCTTTAAGGGCTATAAAAGAAAAGAGGGGAAGGAGAGAAATGTAAGACAGAAAATGTAAAAAATGGACAGAGGAAGGAGACAAACACAGAGTCCGGTGCTAGGCATAGAATCTTCGGAGACGGGCTGTGTTCCATGGGTTCGGCTCGAGTCGGTTATCCGACACATCTCACAGGCGGTATGCTCCACCGGTCAGGACTTGGTCGATTATGAAGGGACCTTCCCACTTGGGCTTCAGCTTGTCCTTTTTCTTGTTCGGCAGGCGTAGAACTAATTCACCAACGTTGTAGTTTTTGGCCCGCACTTCTCTGCTTTGATATCTTTGAGCCTGCTGTTGATAGAATGCGGAACAGGCTTTTGCCACGTCGCGCTCCTCCTCTAAGGCGTCCAAACTGTCCTGCCGATCGAGCTCGGCTTCCCTTTCTTCATACATGCGCACTCGAGGTGAGTCGTGAATTATGTCGCAGGGCAAGACTGCCTCTGCGCCGTACACCATAAAAATGGTGTGTATCCGGTGGTGCCATTCGGCGTGGTCCGCAGCCCCCAGAGTATGGAGTTGAGCTCCTCTACCCAGTGCGTGTTAGATTCCTTGAGGGACCGCACTAATCTGGGTTTGATGCCGCTCATGATGAGACCATTTGCACGTTCGACCTGACCGTTAGTTTGTGGGTGATAGACGGAAGCATAATCGAGCTTGATGCCCATGTTTTTGCACCAGAGTTTTACCTCATCGGCCATAAAGTTCGTGCCGTTATCGGTGATGATGCTATGGGGGACGCCATAACGGTGTACGACCCCGGATATAAAGTCTATCACAGGTCTGGATTCGGCCGTCTTAACAGGCTTGGCTTCTATCCATTTGGTGAACTTATCCACCATGACTAGTAAGTATTTTTTCTTGTGGGTTCCGCCTTTAAGGGGTCCCACCATGTCAAGCCCCCAGACCGCAAAAGGCCAAGTGATGGGGATAGTTTGGAGGGCGGTGGGTGGTATATGGCTTTGGTTTGCAAAAAGCTGGCAACCGACGCATCGTTGGACCAAGTCCTGAGCGTCCGCCCGAGCCGTCGGCCAATAAAAGCTTGTACAGAAAGCCTTGCTTACAAGGGACCGGGCTGCGGCGTGATGACCACCGAGTCCGGCATGAATTTCAGCCAGCAGGCTCCGCCCTTCCTCTTCGGAGATGCACCTTTGAAGGACTCCGGTAGTGCTTTTCTTATAAAGTTCTCCCTCATGGACTTTATAGGCTTTAGATCGCCGCACTATACAGCGTGCCTTGTTTTGGTCCTCTGGGAGTTCCTGCCAAGTAAGGTAGGCTAGGAATGGTTCTGTCCACGGGGCGATAACGGCCATTAGTACGTGGGCTGAGGTTGTGATTTCATTGGCAGAGCCTCCGATTATGTCAGATTGTTCGGCGTCGGACAGTGCGGTTGGGTCCGGGCTAATATTGCCATGTTCCCCTTCCCATACTACGGATGGCTTGAACAGCCTTTCCAGGAAGATGTTGGGGGGACCGCATCGCATTTTGCGCCGATGCGTGCCAGGACGTCTGCCGCCTGATTGTTTTCTCGGGCTATATGGTGAAATTCGAGCCCCTCAAACTGAGCTGACATTTTGAGGACGACGTTGCGGTAAGCTGCCATTTTTGGATCCTTGGCATCAAAGTCTCCATTTATTTGGGATATCGCGAGGTTCGAATCCCTGCGCACCTCTAGGCATTGAATGCCCATGGATACTGCCGTCCGGAGACCATGTAAAAGGGCCTCATATTCGGCTGCATTGTTGGAGTCCGTGTACATAATCTGGAGTACATATTGAACTGTTTCTCCTGTGGGGGACATCAAAACGACGCCGGCCCCTAGTCCGGCCAACATTTTGGAACCGTTGAAGTGCATGATCCAGTTTGAATATGTGTCGTACTCTTTAGGGAGTTCGGCCTCCGTCCATTCTGCGATGAAGTCGGCCAAAACTTGCGACTTGATAGCTCGTCGTGGCCTATAAGTTATGTCGAACGGGAGGAGCTCGATGGCCCATTTTGCAATCCGGACCGTTGCATCACGGTTGTTTATAATATCGTTGAGTGGTACTTCCGATGCTAATGTGATTGAACACTCTTGAAAGTAGTGTCGTAGCTTCCGGGATGCCATGAATACCGCATATGCAATCTTTTGATAATGTGGGTACCATGATTTGCATGGGGTGAGGACAGTGGACACATAGTAAACCAGCTTTTGAAGGGGGAATTTGTGTCTGTCCGTTTCCCGCTCGACGACGAGTACTGCGCTGACAACTTGATGGGTTGCTGCAATGTACAATAGCATTGGTTCACCAATGTTTGGCGCGGCCAGGACAGGGTTTGTTGCCAATATGGCTTTTATTTCCTCGAGTCCGGCCGTGGCGGCATCCGTCCACTCGAAGTGTTCGGTGCGCCGAAGGAGGCGGTAGAGGGGTAGCGCCTTTTCTCCCAAACGGGAGATAAAGCGGCTTAGAGCCGCCACGCATCCGGTTAATTTTTGTATTTGTTTGAGGTCCTTTGGGATATCCAATTGTGACAAAGCTCGGATCTTGGCTGGATTTGCTTCGATTCCTCTACCGGATACAATGAAGCCCAAGAGCTTCCGGCTGGAACGCCGAAAACGCATTTTTCCGGATTTAGCCTGATGTCATATGCTCGGAGGTTGTCAAATGTAAGCCTCAAGTCATCTACTAGAGATTCGACATGTCTTGTTTTTACGACCACATCATCCACGTATGCCTCTACTATTTTGCCGATCTGGTTAGCCAGACATGTCTGAATCATGCGCTGATATGTTGCGCCGGCGTTTTTGAGCCCAAAAGGCATTGTGTTGAAGCAGAATGGGCCGTATGGGGTGATGAATGTCGTTGCGGCTTGGTCTGACTCGGCCATCTTGATTTGATGGTAACCGGAGTATGCGTGGAGGAAGCACAACGAATCGTTTCCTGCAGACTGCAGTGGCGTCGATAATTTGATCGATGTGGGGGAGGAGGAAGGGATCCTTTGGGCAAGCCTTGTTAAGGTCTTTGAAGTCAACGCACAGGCGCCAGGATTTGTCCTTCTTTGGTACCATCACCAAATTTGCTAGCCAGTCCGGATGTTTTATGTCTCTGATGAATCCGGCCTCCAATAGTTTGGCTAGCTCCTCTCCCATTGCCTGTCTCTTGGGCTCAGAGAAACGTCGAAGGGCTTGTTTGACAGGTTTGAATCCTTTTAGGATATTTAAGCTGTGTTCGGCCAGCCTGCGTGGGATTCCTGGCATGTCTGAAGGGTGCCAGGCAAAAATGTCCCAGTTCTCCCGTAGGAATTCTCGCAGTGCGGCGTCTACATCGGGGTTTAATCGTGCCCCGATGGAAGCTATTTTATTGGGGTCCGTTGGATGGACCTAAAATTTGACTATTTCATCTGCTGGTTTAAAGGAGGTGGACTTGGATCTTTTGTTGAGTATCACATTGTCCCTATTTACCGTGGAGCGCAGCGTAGTCAGTTCCTCAGCCGCTAGGGCTTCGGACAGTGCCTCAAGGGCCAATGCGGTTGTCTTGTTTTCGGCGCGGAGTGATATGTCCGGATCACTAGCGAGAGTGATGATTCTGTTCGGCCCGGGCATCTTGAGCTTCATGTACCCGTAATGGGGTATTGCTTGGAAGATTGTAAACGCTTCCCGCCCCAGTAGAGCGTGGTGTCCGCTACTGAACGGGGCCACTTGGAATGTGACCTCTTCGGACCTATAATTATCCGGCGTGCCGAACACCACATCTAGTGTGATTTTTCCTGTACAGTGCGCTTCCCGACTGGGGATTATTCCTCTAAAGGTTGTGCTGCTTCGCTCAATGCGGTTCCAGTCTATTTCCATTTTTTGAAGGGTTTCCTCATAAATGAGGTTCAATCCACTGCCTCCGTCCATGAGTACCTTGGTGAGGCGAAAGCCGTCC
Organism: Triticum aestivum; assembly: GCF_018294505.1. NCBI lineage: Eukaryota > Viridiplantae > Streptophyta > Magnoliopsida > Poales > Poaceae > Triticum > Triticum aestivum. The sequence continues at coordinate 596,510,471 of NC_057800.1, read as the reverse complement.
ACTATAGGACTGAGTACCAATGCGGCTGGTGCTCGAGCTGTTCGGAATTTAGGTTCATCACTGGCATTAAAAGTAATAGTCGTGTCACTCCATGGGTTTATGGTTGCTACTTGATAGACTTCGGCGAGGCTGCGGAGTGTTCTTTTTCGCATATTAGTTGATGCGAAAGTCTCAAAGACTGTTAAGACTGTACTGGAGTCTCTAAGGTGGCTTTCTGTGGCCTCCTGAATTAGGAGATCTTCGCCCCTTTTGGCCACCTGCCAGAGTATCCAACATGCTCTAAGGCTATGAGTTGGTGTGGCGTCCTCTGTACTATGAATTTTACAGGGTCCATTAAGCCATCCCTCCAGTACGGTTCCATGCCCTGTAGAGGGTTTTGGTTTTTTGGTTTTTAACCCGGGTGTCTGATGATGATGCACCCTTTTATTTCGGACGAGGTTTCTATTCAGGGCCGGATTGTCCCAAAATTTAGTTTCGGTTTTCTGGGCGCTTTCCATCGCACAGTACTTTTGTACTATGGTCGCCAAGTTAGTGAAGCGTGTAAGATCATGACGACCTGTGGCGTTGAGGATTCCCTTGTCCGTGCAATTATTGCAGAAGATTGAGATTGCGTCTTCCTCGCGGCAGTCCTTTATCCTGTTCATAACCAGGAGGAACCTTGCCCAGTAATGATGTACTGTTTCTTCGGGTTTTTGCCTGATTTGGGATAGATCGCTTATGTTCGGGTGGGTGGGTGGAATTAAATCCGGAACTTCACCCAATCTAAGACTCAGAGGCCAAGGAGTTTCCGAACTCTGAAGTTTGGATTCTTGGATGTTGTCCAGTGAATCTAGCCCGTTGCCTGATTCTAAGTTCAGGTCTTGAGTTACATCCTCCCCACCGTGGGTATCCGGCTTGGAGGGATCGGGAATCCGGACGTAGCTAGTCCTTAAGATAGATGAAGAGTCGCCGCACTGTGCCTCTACCACGGCAACGTGATGGGTGACTTGGGGAGAATTAATTTCTCTTAGATCGGGTTTAAGCCCAACCTGGTCATAATCCGTAGTGACCCCCAAGGCGGCGATGCGATCCAAGAGCTCGTTTACGGAAGAGAGATCCATTGGATCTAACTGCTCGACGAGTTCCGAGCTGACGTGAAGATTGCTTTGGATGACCCGAGAGGTCACCGTCGGCGCAACGGCCGAACAGGCGGTCATGAGAAAACCGCCTAGCCGGAGAGTTTGGCCGACAGCCAAGGCTCCCTTAGTAACGGCGCCGTCTTTAAAGACGGGAAGATGCATCCTTCCTGATTGCGACGGCATAGAGGAACTCTCAATGAAAGCACCAATGTCGCTGTCAAAACCGGCGGATCTCGGGTAGGGGGTCCCGAACTGTGCGTTTAGGCCGGATGGTAACAGGAGGCAAGGAACACGATGTTTTACCCAGGTTCGTGCCCTCTTGATGGAGGTAAAACCCTACGTCCTGCTTGATTAATATTGATGATATGGATAGTACAAGAGTAGATCTACCACGAGATCAAGGAGGCTAAACCCTAGAAGCTAGCCTATGGTATGATTGTTGTATGATGAAGTTGTCCTACGGACTAAAACCCTCCGGTTTATATAGACACCGGAGAGGGTTAGGATTACACAAAGTCGGTTACAATGGTAGGAGATCCAAATATCCGCATCGCCAAGCTTGCCTTCCACGCCAAGGAAAGTCCCATCCGGACACGGGACGAAGTCTTCAATCCTGTATCTTCATAGTCCTGGAGTCCGGCTGAAGGTATAGTCTGGCTACCCGGACACCCCCTAATCCAGGACTCCATCAGTGAGGATCAAGCGGGGAGAGGGTTCGGGCGCCTAGGGTTAGAGTTGGTTGGGCCTTGGGCCTTAGGAGGAAAGGGATAGGCCGGCCTGGGGGCTGAGGGGAGCAGGGGTACTGATCTGTGCTGCTCTCTCTTCCTCCAAATTCTTTCCTTTTTTAATTTTTTTAGAATAGGAAAAACTTAGAGGAAAAGAATGAAAGGGTAGGAGTGGAATTCCCACACGTGACATATTTTCCTCGAGACAAGAAAATATAGAGGATTTAATGAAAAAAGGTCAGAGAGAGTTTAGAACATACAAATTCAAATAAGTTTGAATAACACTCAAAACTATTTGAATTTGGAAGCAATTTAAATGGAGACCAAAAGAGATGAGATAAGGACTCCAGAATCTGGAAACGGAAGAGATTTAAAATGCAAGTTTGTTTGGGTTGATTCCATACGAATGGAATATTTATTATAGCCCCCTAATATTGGGAGGATATGTTATAAAGAGAATCACCATGTGAATTCCCTCGGTTTAAATAGATCAACGATCTATGCAATTTATTTGGTTGAGTTGAGATGCAAAGATTAATGACTTGATGGCATGATGACATGATGCAATGCAAAAATAAAAGAGCAAGAGAAATAAACACACGGCGGCAACGAAATTACTGGAAGTCATCTGAAGCTCCGGTCTTGGGGCATTACAACACTCCACCACTACAAGAGGATCTCGTCCCGACATCTAGGGATGGCACCGAAGGGAAACGGAAGAGGAAGAGGAGAGGTAAAACTAAGTTGCTTATTTTGGCAAATGAGTGAAACCAATGAACCTTAGAGGTTGAACAACTTGAAAGAAAGAATACAACGAAGATGAGCAAAGTTGAAAACACTCCGTTAGAAAAGAGGAACAAGAACCTTACTAGAGCCTTGTAGGTTGAGACATATAAGAAAAGGGTTGCAATGGACAAGAAATACATGCAAGCACTCCGGTAGAAACGAGATGTACAAGGAACGATAAGGATCAATTACGACAACACTGCGGTTGGAAAATGGAAGGCATAGAATATGAACTTGGCAAGATGAAAGCACTTGGATGCGACTCTGGTCAGAAAAGGAATGATAGACACAACACTCCGGTTAGAACAAGATACAGAAGGAGTAAGAATGATATAATTTAGACAGCACTCCGACTGTAAATGGAAAGAATTCAACATGAACTTGACAAGATGAGAGGATACTTGATGAGATCAACGACACACTGCCTCCGGAAAAAAGAATAGAAAATAGATCATTGGAATAATAGAATGGAGAAGAAAATGCCAAACTTCTGTCACAAATGACCTTGGAAGGCACCCTTCCAAGAAGGTTATAACGGAGTTGTAGGAAAACCGACAATGAAACAAAAAAGCTTGTAGTGGGTTTATGGAAAACTACTCAAAATTATGAGGTGAAATTCTGTCACTAACAGAAACGATTGATTGGATTGATATGAACAAGGAGACAAGAAACTTATTTCATCGGGGGGATGAATGAAGAACTTGGGTGATTTATAAGCACCATAAATAGCAACAATCCTTAGGGAAAGCTTTAGGTGAAATATAACCCAAGATAACTCCAATGAAGAGATTGATGGGTTGCAAAGGATCTCATGAACGAATTGAAAATGATGGGTTTACAATATGTCATTCCAGACAACTTGTGAATCATGAAACACAAAGGGAAATTGTCAAGAGTGACATAACACCACCTCAAAAGATAAGAGAGAGAAAATTGCACTTTGGATGCCAGATGAAGAATGCTTGACTCCTCAAAACAAAACATGTGTTGGGCACCATGTTTATTTTAGAGTATAGCTTGGCGGGTCATAACTTTGAGAGAAATCTTGAATAACAAATGAAGAATGAAAGGAATCCTTGACGAAACACCATGTAGAAAACTCTCGAAGAACTCCGGTAAATAAAAGAATGATCAAAACAAGTGAAGGATGAAAAAAATAAGATTGAAGCCTTAAAATGATTGGATGGGGCTTTGCGACGAGATAAAGCTGAAAACTTGGAACTCCGGAAAGAAAAGACGAAGCAACTCGAACCGAGAAATGTGACATGAAGAACAACTCTGGAGAGAAGAAACTAGATCACTTGGATGAAACAATAATAAGAATTACGTTATGCGTATCCTTCACCAATTTAAATTGATGACAAGCAATGGATTTAGCATACTACTTATTCTCGTAGAAAGGATTAAGAGAGATATAGCATAAACTCAATGGACCACCGGTAGGATTTAACCAACGAATAAATTGATATGATAATGAAGGAAGAGAACTCTTGAAAGAACCACTGTAAGAACTGAAAATGAACGAAGAAAAGATAAAGAAACATCGGGAAGAATTAGAGACCGAATGAAGATACTAGAGGGAATTTGATACAAGTGAACGAAGATATCATGAACTGATTAGAGGATATTTGAGCAATGCATCGGTAAGATTTGGAGAATAGTAGCTGAAAGCTGAGAATGAATAATTCTGAGATGATGGGCTCCGGAGAATCAAACTGAAAAGACTCCTAAATTTCTCCGGAAGGGTAAAAGAATGCTCATAATCGAAAACAATTATGAGAGGATGGCATAATGCTAGAACCATGAATCTTTGAGAGAACGGATAAGATTTGGAGGAAAAACTCTTCTTCGGTCTTCAAATGTTGAGAATGACGATGAGAAACACCACCATGAATTGTTGAGGCACTCTAGAGTAAAGAATAGAAAGGTTGAACCAACGATGAAAAGAATTTGAAAAATCTTAGAGAAAGACATATGGCTGATGACAATTCATACTTACATCATACTTTGAAAAGAATTTGAGAGTAATTTCAAGAAAATTAGAAGAGTCGGGTAAGATCCTGGGAAAATACCTATGGGTTAGGGCCCACTCAAAAGATACACCGTTGAACGACTTAAAAGAGAGATTGCACCGGTTGAATTAAATGGCTCAAAAGAGATAACATCCTTGAAAGAGCTCGAACGAATGCAAAGTGGAAACACGAATCTTCGAGATATCTTCAGCACTCCGGAACAAAATGAATAGCGAGAAGTGAATGATTAATAGGTGCACCGGCATGAGAAAGCATTTGAAACAAGGAAAAGATATGATCGACAAAGCTTGAATTGAACCCACCGGAGAAGAAAAGAGAACGAAGAATGATAACTTGAAGTTTCGTTGGTATCTTCGTGAGAATCACCGGATAAGAACATTGAAAGAAAAGAAAGAAGAGACTTCACATCTATAAGATGGATACTTGATTAACAAATCTGAGTCCTTGAAGAAAAAAGGGTGGGAGGGCGGGAAAACAAATGCAACTTGGGACGGGTGAAACAAACACCATTGCAAAGAACTGAGAATTTGATCTCGCGAATGTTGAAATGATCGTATCCACTTGAAGATAAGCACGTCGGTTGAAAAAGAATTGACGTGACCATCTCGACGATTGAAAAGGGTTAGTACTCCCATAGAAATGTGAGAACACCGCTTAGGAAAAGGTATGGATTCAACACTTGACTTCGAAGCAACTCGAATACCATAATCAAAACAAAAACAATGGATTGGCTTGCAAAATAAGCCAGAAACAAACATATGATAGATCCCATATCTTATCATGTGTCTGTTGGAAAGATATCCTATTTAATACTTGAATCCCACTTATAAACTCCCGAAACTTTCTGGTTGTGCAATCAGGTGTTGGGGATATAGGGGAAGCATAATATATCACCCAAAACTAAAAATTCCTACATCCAGCTGGTGAGCCCATAACCCACAGGTCCCAGGATCGAAACCTGGCTCTGATACCAACTTGTAACACCCACGATGCGACTATATCTCCCATGTGTCGGGGCACGACTTAGAGGCATAGCCGCATTGTGGGTGTTACACAGTGCTAGCAAATCCTATTATCGCGGGAAAGAAAAATCCCAAAAAACTGCTAATACGAGGATTCGAACTCGTACACTTGCATTCTTTTACAGGTTACGCTTGACCAACCCGCAACTACTGATCAAGAGAAGCGTGAAAATACTTAAGAGCAACTTGTAGCCACGCAGTAGCGAAGTTTGGGAGTAATTTCAAAAAATGTTCGCGAACATTCAGAAAATTTAAGAATTTGTTTTCAAAAGGAAAATTTTCATCAAATTGAAAAAGTTCATGTATTCAACAAAAGTTCACGAATTCAAAAGTAGTTCATCAATTTTCAAAAAAAGTTCATCTATAAAATAAAAAGTTCATCGATTTGAAAAAAGGTTCATCGAATTTGGAAAAAGTTCATTCAAATTGAAAAAAATTCATCCATTTTTTAATAAAAGTGCACCCAATTTCAAAAAAGTTCATGAATTTTCAAATAAATCCAAAATTTTGAAAAAAGTTCATCTGATTTTAAAATAAGTTCATCGATTTTTAAAATAAGTTCATCAAAATGTTAAAAGTTCATTCATTTCAAAAAAGTAATCGAGTTTGAAAAAAGTTCATTGAAATTGAAAAAAAAAATCATCGATTTAAAGAAAAAGTTCATGAATTAGAACAAAATATCGTCTATTTGTAAACATTTCACGCATTTAAGAAAAAAGGAAAAAAAATAGGAAACAAAAAAGAAAGGGGCAAAACAGAGAGAACATGGAGGGCATTTCTTGTATGTATAAAGAGAAGGAAAGGAAGTTTGTATTCAAGAGTGAGGTCGGTGGTGTAGTGGTTACTAGAGTTAGCGGTTAACTGAGCGATCGGTGGTTCGATTCCTGGCTTCGCAGCTCTCGTTTTTTGAGTTTTCAAACAGGGGAGGCGGGTGGGTGGAATGGAAGATGGGCCGAGCCCAACTAGCGTCACTGCAGGCGCCGGTTTGCGGAAACAACTATAACCGACAGGAAATGCCGACCGATCGTTACCTCCCTCTGGCTCTGGCTACACGTCCCTTTCGTTGATCTTCCGGTGGTGATGTGGTCAGATTTGCGGTGTGGCTTTATCAGTCTTGGTTCGATTCCTGGCTTCGCAGCTCTCGTTTTTTGAGTTTTCAAACAGGGGAGGCGGGTGGGTGGAATGGAAGATGGGCCGAGCCCAACTAGCGTCACTGCAGGCGCCGGTTTGCGGAAACAACTATAACCGACAGGAAATGCCGACCGATCGTTACCTCCCTCTGGCTCTGGCTGCACGTCCCTTTCGTTGATCTTCCGGTGGTGATGTGGTCAGATTTGCGGTGTGGCTTTATCAGTCTTGCTCCCTTTTCCCTTTCCCAACAGCAAGCGATGGTAGATCCGGAACATAGGATTTGGCAGTGACGACAAGAGAAGGAGGCTGCTCCGGCGAAGACGTATGGTGGCTGTGGCGGTGGTGTGTGTGAGGAGAACGAGCCCATGAGCGATGAGTCCAGCACAAGGAATTCCTTCTCGGCTTCCTCTTCACCTCTCGCACCGCCACCGCCATGATCGTGCCATCCTCTGTTTATCGGTTTTCCTTGCGTCTATTGGTTTTCTTTGAGTGTTTTGGTTAGCTTTGGCTCTTTCTATTGATGCAATTAGTACCGACTGGGAAATGAATCTTGTCGTTGGTGATATGTTGATTTCATTTTGTAGGGCCTAATGATGGTGACGATGTATTCTTTGATTTAATTATAAGGTATGTGATGACTGGATCGGCTCACCGCGTGATGATTACATTCCAATTCTCCGTCCTTCTTTCTTCCTCTCTTCCCCCAGTTCTTCCTCCATTTTTAGAATTTGTTTTTATTGATATTGTTCTTTGTGCTCACAAAATAATGCAGGTTCTGTGCAGATTTCAGCCCGATTCTGCTGGATTAGAAGGTTTAGGCATTACCTATTTGGAAGGTGATGTACCTTTGTTTCTGGGGAGTTGTATACTATGGTTGTGACGCCTCTTTTTAGTTCCTCATGAGTTAGCTACCCAATTTATTTGCGTAGCCTTACTGGTGTAGATTTGCTTCGTCTGCAAACAATGATTTCGAAGCAGAAGGACACAAATGTAACCTCGGCAGAACCAACAGATTGCAGGTATACTACGAGCAAGTGTTCTTTGGTTGATAAGTTTTCTTGTTGCTATGTTTGATGTCCCTTGCGATTGTATAGGAGTGGAAAATAAATGACGACCCTGATCAAACAATACATCACATGTTTGTTACTGTAGTGGCCTACAACGCCTTACATTTGATTACAGAGGGAGTACATGCTTAGTGAGTCGTATTAGAGAGAATTGTGACTTCCAGTGTTGCTGCAGCTCAGCAACCATTACTGCTCCACAAATTTTCGTATTCACAAGTAAATCGATTTGTTTGCTTGCTTAAAGTAGTCAACTCAATGCTATTCATGCTCCCTTCTTACTACTCGTATTGCTTGTAAGTTGTAACTGAACATTCGGTGCTATTTCTTCCTATCATATATCAAAGTCCTATGTGGTTTGAGTTATATAAATAATCAGCATGTTGCAAACTCCACTCCAACTTTGACTGCCAAATCAGGTGAAGGAAGAGGCAAGAGGTTGGGAGCCCGCATCGAAGCAAGTTCTGAAATTATTATCATTGTGGTGAAGAATTCAGAAGCTGGTGCAGGTTGGTTAAAAGTTATAGAATCATACTAGATCTCACTCACACTTGTGGGTTCAGTCCTACAGTAACATGTTCATGGTGCAGGTTGGTTAAAAGTTCTAGAATCATACTGAGGCTAATTGGTCTGATGCCAACATTTGGCATTCCCAATACTTGGCAAGCTAACAATTGGCAATATCAAAAGTTGTCAAAAATTGGCAACTTCTTGTGAGGTTGAGAAGTAAAATTGGTAATCAACCAAGCACTAGCTAATATTTGGCATTTGCCAAACGTTGGCATGCCAATTTTTGGCATCAAACCAATCATGCAGTAGATCTCACTCACACTACTTTGGGTTCAGTCTTTCTACAGTAACATGTGCATGGTGTAGATGAATCATGCTAGGTCTCACTCACCCTTATGGGTTCAGTCCTTCTACAGGAGCATGCTTATCTAATCAAAATGAATTGCGCCTCAAGGGGAAAACATTGAATGTGTTAATTTTAGTGCCATTAAGTCGTTGTTTGCATAGCGATGATAACATTGAATGTGTTATTTTTGTACCCCGGTGCCATGTTATCCCATGTACAGCTGTGTTCTCTATCTAATTTATATTTTCAAATGATCACAGGTTCTATACAAGGTTGAATTTGAGCTACGTACTGTTGGATTTGTTTCGTTCTTCAAGTTCAATATGTCGGCCGGTGGCGTGCAACGAGTGGAGGAATTCACCCATAATACATCAACGATTTGCCTCCCCCTACTCGTCGGTGTTTTGTGGTGGTATGTAGCTGCCACACCTTCAACCCAGCCTGCTACCCTGTGCCTCCACCTCGAGTCATGCAATCACTCTGACTCCATAACGGCTGAAATCAAGTTAATGTTGTGCTGATGTATTGTCAGGATTAAGGTTGATTGGTTACACACTTGGCTATTCTGAGCAAGGTAATTAATACATACATGAGGTCACACCTTTCTAAGCATCATCACAAGTAGGGTGATTTCTTTGAGGCTGCGACTAGGTCGGCGAAGATGCATGTATCCATGTATGATAGTCGACATTGGTAGAGCTTCCCACCTCTAGTGGCTGAAGCAATAATGATCTAGCAAGCTACATTTACTGTGCATTATCTTTCTGTAGTAAATGGCACAACAAATTTTAAGCGGCACTGAAAAAATAGGACCTCAATAAGTCCCGACTCCCGAACGTTTGATTTTTAAGCATGCTAATCCGAACTCTTTTCATGGCAACTTCAGTTAAGGCAATGTTGACAAACATGGCAATTTTCTGACAAAAAATCGAACTGGAACAAAGTTGTCATGTGTTAACAACTAAAGTTGCCACCTCGCAGCAACTAAAGTTACCATCAAAAAACGTTCGGGATGACATGCTTAAATTCCGAACGTTCGGGATTTATCTATTCCGAAAAAATATTGTAATGCCATTGGAATTTGTATAAAGAAATTGTTTGTTGGCCAAATAACATTCTTGTGTTAGAAGATATTATTATCTGTGTTAGCACAAAAAATATGATATGTAAGCATGTAGTGACTTGCTTTTGATCTAATAATCAAGATTCTTAATTTCCTTGGATAGTATATGATTATGTTTCTCCCGTCCTCTGTTCTATCTGATGTTTCCATAATTGTATAAAGTACATAAAATTTTGTGCAGTATTCTGGTTCCTATTTGAGGTCTGCATCCTCTCCAATTCACTCTATGCTGCCATAAAATATACTCCCTCTGTATAGAAATATAAGATCTTTTAGGTCACTTGTTTCCCAAGTATTGTGTATATTGTCATGCTGCCATCTTCCATTATTTTTTCATTGCCATTTTATATTATTTTTAATTCCATGTTCGTTTGCAACTGCAAACAAGCTTGTATGCTTCAAGCAAACTATGCATAGCCATCCAACTTTTTTTACCGTCTTGTCTTATGGCAGTGCCAACATTTATATAGAAGCTTATGTTCACATGGAAATTGTAATGTTGCCCCAAGTGAAGATGAGTTACATTCTACGAGCTACAGGAACAATCAGCTTCCTCTCTTTAGTTACACAATATTATTTTGAAAAATTGGAAAGCAAAATATTTCAAACAATGCAAGCAAATGTATACAAAGTTACAAACTAAATTATATCCCTAACAAATAAGAGCCAAAATAGAAGGGCGCCGCAACGCGCGCCATCAATGTTCTAGTTTCACTTTATATATGATATGATTCTTAACGCACATCCAAAATATGATAGATAGAGGGGTTCATTTAAGGGCAACTGTGTTTGCAGTTACATGCATCCTAAACTATACGTGGCTTTCTCAAAACGAATATATGGACATATCAGGCTTTCCTCACAGAGTACTGGAGCGAACTTGTAGCCATCTGGAGTCCCGGCCAGACGATGAATGGTCTCTATTATTTTTGTCATTGGACTATACTACCCCAGCGCCCTGCCTGTGCTAAGTAGCAACCTCTTGTCCGTAGGATCGACAGTCAACGGCTCAGTCTCTTCGGGCGAGTACTCGTTTGAAAACTCCCCGAGCTCTATTCGGCACCCAATATACCATACGTCACCTTCCAACGTCCAAATGTTCATTGCGTTCGCACTCCTATCCGAGCACACAACGTAAATAGTACCATGGAGCTCGACGATGGACGTGATCTGATCATAGCTGCATCGGGGACCTGAAACCACCTCAAACTCTTCTGTGCTAATATCTAATGCCAACATTTCACACCCTAGAGAAGACTTTGTCCCAAGATTTGGATCAACCATCCAGTAGAGCTTGCCATCAACAAAGACAGGCTGCATTTCGGCCGCTGGCCTAGGCGGAGGGCTGATTGGCCTCCATGTTTCTGTGTCGGTGAGGTGGACAAAACACCCCAATCGATAATTCCGAGTCTCCATGTTCCTCTCGTGGTACACAAGACATACCCGTATATGCTTATTCATCCTTGAATCGTACCCTAGTCCGATTCTACCAGCAGCAAAAGTGGAGTCTGCATCCGGATCTAGATCCATCCGCTTATAATAACCCATGGCAGGATTGCATATAAAATCAAATGAAAAGGACGGCATGGTGCAACTACCAACCACGAGACCATGGCATGGCTTAGAGCACACCACTTTCATGGGGCCACAAAACATGAACGCAGCAATTTCACTCTCCCGAAGCTCCGTCCCATCTAGATACGTGATTAACGCGTCGACGGCCGAGATGAGCCTGATCCGGGGTGTCTTTAGGCCCATGTTTGCGTGGATAGTGTGTAGCTTTATGAACCAATCGCTCTTAATTAGCGCACACCAGTCTTTGCACACACGCCTCAATGGAACAACCGAGCATGTTGGCAACCACTTGAGAACGTTGGACCAAGCCTTGTTAGACAGCAAAGAGAAGATGATTTCCTCACTTGGACGGCCTACGGGCACAAGGCACTCCTCCAGCAGACCAACGGTATGGGAGCTGGAATTGATCTCGATGAAGCTATCCATGACAGGATTGCCTATCCGCGGCGAGAGTAGGGTCTCCGGTGCGCAATCACCATTAAGCGCGATGTCTACGGTGAACACGATGAGAGTGCAAGTGATGAAAAAAAACACTAATGAAAAATACTCTAGGAAATCCATACTACACGACCAAAGAGTTGCCATGCTTGAATGAAATAAAGTTTTGCCATGGCAATAAAAGTTAAAGTTTTGCCATGGCAATAAAGTTTTTTCTACGAGACCTAATAAAGACATGAACATAAGCCTGAAGGTCAAAACTTTTTTAACAGTACATCATCCATCTGACCTTTCAACTTCAATCAGTATTGAGATATGGTACAAAAAAGTGGCGAATGGGCATATTCCGTAAGCTTTCATAATATTCAATACGACAAATTAAGCAACAACAAAAACTTAATGTACATGTAACTAACTCATCAAGGAGCCTAAAAAGGTAATTTTGTTAGAGCATTACAACATTCACATGGCTAATCTTGACTTCCTAAATCTATCCCATTGAATACCAATTATTCCTTATTTGGATTCTACAGAAAATCTAATCTGCATAATAAGCACAAGAGAAGAGCAACATGAACTTTTCACGATCTATAAAATGAATAAAGGAATACCAGACTGTGCAAAGTTGAAACCTATGTCCAACTATAAACTTGGTCCAAACTACCAAATATCGTTAGTAGAGAAGTAATCCTCGCACCAAATATAACACCAAGGCCACATGCATGATTTTTCACCGAAATAAGGAAAAGGCCGTCACATATAAATATATATCTCCAAACTACCTTATCAAAGATGAAACTAAGTACTTCATGAATCTGAATGCAATTTAATTTTTGTTATTTGCAGCATAGTAGTGCTTGTTTGACAATGAATATCCTTGCCTCAAATGATTGCAACTTGCAAGTGGATGCAGATGCCGGATTGCTAATTTGGCAAAGCTTGGGCCTCAAACCCGACGATTCAGAGAGAAAAGCAACAAGATATTGAGCATCGTAGAATTGGCTCAGTTGTGAGACCAGCCTGGCAAATTCGTTGAGAGGAAATTGACAAGCTTCTTCTACAAGTAAATCTAAGGCTGGTTCAGCCTTAGAATGTACATGTCTAGTACTCTTCTACTACAAGTCATATTACATGTCTAGTACAGAGATAAAACTTGACAAGCTTCTTCTTCTTCTTGTACAAGTTATATTACATGTGTAGTACAGAGATAAAATTATTAATTCTTTCCATGAACCAAGAATTGGAAGCAAGCGTGAATAAAATGTAGCCAACACAGATCATGTAATGTTAATTGTGCCAAGAACTTGATTTTTTTAAGAATCAGAACTAAAATTTTCTTGGCTATGGGCAAGATTGTCAACAAATTGGCTTGAATTGTACCTGCATTGCCACAGTGAACCGCTCCTTCGGATTGGGGTCATAGGCCTCAATCTGTTTGGTAGTCTTATTGATGAGGTAGCCCAAGGTGAGATCGTTTTGGGCAAAATGGAAGGTGTACAGTGCCTTGGAGAAGTACTCAGATTTGGGTAGGATCTCATGATAAATTCCACCTGTAGAGGAAAATATCAAAAATTACTTTCGCGTTCTCTGAAATCTGAATGAAAATATGGAACATGACATGGCTTTACTCCTCACCCATTCTGTTATACATGTACTGGCTTCTCTTGGTGAATTGTTCAAACTCCCAGATCTGCACATCCAAGTAGATCGGGCTGTAAATGAATGTCCAAAAAAATATGAGGCTGTAATTGGAGATGATTATACTCCAATTATCATACTCCCTCCGTTCCTAAATTTTTGTCTTTCTAGAGATTTCAACAAGTGAGTACATACGGAGCAAAATGAGTGAATCTACACTCTAAAATATGTCTATATACATCCGTATGTGGTAGTTCATTTGAAATTTCTAAAAAGACAAATATTTAGGAACGGAGGGAGTAGATGTGAGTATGTGACTGAGAGTATGAGATAGATGATGCACTGACGTATGTACCAGCCGGCCAGTACCTCCGTGGAGAGTTAATGAAAGACGTTAGACATGAATTGAAACAACAGAACAGGTACAAAGTACGCAGAAATATGAATTAAAACTAACACAAAAACTGTCTGTTATAAACAAACAACATATAGCATAAGAATGGATGTGATTGCAATACCCTGACATTCAAGTGCGTGTGAACTACAAATTTACTAATACAAACTGAGGAACATAATTGGGAGCTAGGTCCACGAGATTGACATTCACAAAATGAAGCGACAACTGAACCTTAACAGACAAGACGACTTATACACGCGTTAATGCGTTAAAAGGTAAAATAGCGCCTAAACTCTGTCACTGGTAGAAGATTTACATGGAGTTATCATGGCTTAACAGACAAGACGACTTATACACGCGTTAATGCGTTAAAAGGTCGACCATGGAAGCCATTTTCTTGGTACGACAACTTATGGAGAGATATAGGGAGCAAAAGAAGGACTTGCATATGGTGTTCATTGACTTGGAGAAGGCCTATGATAAGATACCGCGAAATGTCATGTGGTGGGCCTTGGAGAAACACAAAGTCCCAACAAAGTACATTAACCTCATCAAGGACATGTACGATAATGTTGTGACAAGTGTTCGAACAAGTGATGTCGACACTCATGACTTCTCGATTAAGATAGGACTGCATCAGGGGTCAGCTTTGAGCCCTTATCTTTTTGCATTGGTGATGGATGAGGTCACAAGGAATATACAAGGAGATATCCCATGGTGTATGCCCTTTGCGGATGATGTGGTGCTAGTTGACGATAGTCGGACGGGGGTAAATAGGAAGTTAGAGTTATGGAGACAAACCTTGAAATCGAAAGGGTTTAGGCTTAGTAGAACTAAAACCGAGTACATGATGTGCGGTTTCAGTACTACTAGGTGTGAGGAGGAGGTTAGCCTTGATGGCCAGGTGGTACCTCAGAAGGACACCTTTCGGTATTTTGGGTCAATGCTGCAGGAGGATGGGGGTATTGATGAAGATGTGAACCATCGAATCAAAGTCGGATGGATGAAGTGGCGCCAAGCTTCTAGCATTCTCTGTGACAATAGAGTGCCATAAAAGCTAAAAGGCAAGTTCTACAGGACGGCGGTTCGACCCACAATGTTGTATGGCGCTGAGTGTTGGCCGACTAAAAGGCGACATGTTCAACAGTTAGGTGTGGCGGAGATGCGTATGTTGAGATGGATGTGTGGCCACACGAGGAAGGATCGAGTCCGGAATGATGATATACGAGATAGAGTTGGGGTAGCACCAATTGAAGAGAAGCTTGTCCAACATCGTCTGAGATGGTTTGGGCATATTCAGCGTAGGCCTCCAGAAGCTCCGGTGCATAGTGGACGGCTAAAGCGTGCGAAGAATGTCAAGAGAGGGCGGGGTACGGAATTTGACATGGGAGGAGTCTGTTAAGAGAGACCTGAAGGATTGGAGTATCACCAAAGAGCTAGCTATGGACAGGGGTGCGTGGAAGCTTGCTATCCATGTGCCAGAGCCATGAGTTGGTTGCGAGATCTTATGGATTTCACCTCTAGCCTACCCCAACTTGTTTGGGACTAAAGGCTTTGTTGTTGTTGTTGTTGTTGTTATCATGGCTAAGCTAATGGCACAACCACTTTAGTATAATCCAACTATGCTATGTTGTGTTAGTGCACATGAAGGTAAAGGAACACCGAAACCAGCAACTCTATTAGTTTCATTGCTAGAAGTCAATTGCCCATGAAGGTAAAGCAACATCAGAAGCAGCAACTCGATTAGCTTCATCAGTAGAATTAACTTCAAGGAGTTAGCATGGCTAAGCTATTGGAGAAACATGCTTTCAAGGATAGCTTAATCTATGTTCGAACTCTTGTTGAACGTGTTTTGCAGTCTGCCAGTGCCCCACAAGGAAACATATTCATAACATGGAGAGACCCCATAATATTGAACTATATGCACAAACACTTACATTAGACTTGACTGGACCTATATAGATTCGTACTATCAAATCCTAGCAGATAAGCTAGTAAATTTAACAGGGTGAAACACTTGGAGATGCATGAACCACGCAACGGAAAAATAAGAGCAAGCGTAGATGCTCAATCTAAGTGACTCGCGTTTTACAAGCATCCACATTACTCTGATTCATCTGTTATCTGAAACACGATCAGAGTGGCAACATCACAGTGCCATAGCTATCACGGGACATCAGAACAAAATCAATCCATAGAGTGGTCAGCTATATGATGTTTCAGCTAAAAAATCAGCTACCCCAAGAACACTAATCCCGGCAACCCGAGGCTGCTCATGCGATCTATGAGCAAGCGTGGCACAAGCAAGCAGGGATCTACCCGCCTCGAACCACCTAAACCGCACGGATCACCACCTCCCCCACAGATCTACGGAATACGCGAGAAAATCGAGATGCGGGGCGAGGGAGAGAGAGGGAGGGGGTGGATTGACCTCATTGGGGTCGATCCAAACCTTGTCCTTGCCGCACTTGAGGACGCTCGAGGCATGGTGCTTTTGCAGCTTTAGCGACACCATCTTCGCTGCTGCTCTTCTCCTCCCTTACCTGTCGTCTGGTTGTGGCGCAAGGGTTTGGGAAATGCGGTGCTGGCGGCGCCTTATAGTTCTGGGGCGATTAGGGTTTCCCTGGCTCAAGATTTGGGTTGCGGCATCTGCTCGACATGGCAGCGGGCGCAAGGGAGGTCGGGGACGGGCTGGCGCGGAGGCTGGGAGACGTAGGGAAGCGAGGTGACGGCTGGCGGCGGAGCTCGCCGGGCAGGCGCATGCGGCAGCGGCTGTGAACGAGCCCGTCGCAGCTAAGGCACGCGCGAGACGTACGCGGCAGGGGCGCAGGCAACGACGGTGGTGGAGAGGTATTGAGGAGGAGCGAGCACGGCGGGGCCGGCGGCGGCCCTGCCGGTGGCGGCTCGTCGGCAGGCAACCGGGCGTGGGAGGATTGGATTGAGAGAGGAGTTGGATTGGCCTCGCTCCCTGGTTCGTGCGAGGGGCATCGCTACATGGCGGTCGTCCGTTTTTTTTCGTGCGAGGGGCCTCACGTCGTGGTCCGGTTTTTCTTGGTTACGTGTGACGGGATCGTTACGGGGGAGGTGGGACCGTGGGAGGAGAACAAAAATAAACCAGCGAAAATAAACTGTGCATACTATTCACCAACCCAGGCCCCGTTTGATAATTCAGTATTTTTTATGTATTTAAAGAATACTATAGTTTTTGAGAATACCATGGTTTTAATTACAGCGAGCTGTTTGACAACAACAAAAAACTGCATTATTAATATTACAATTTGCCTAAAACCTTTGTATTTTCTCTGTAAATAAAAAAGAACCTCCAACCTTTTTTAAAAAACTGAGAACACGGAAAGAACGAGCGTGACTCGCTCCCAACCAGCCGCCGCCGTTCTAATGAAGCTGTGTTGGGATTTTGTTTCGTTTTGCGATGTACCCTAGAGTTGCCAGGTTGTGATGGACTAGTCAGGTCCTTATTGCACGTGTTGGCGTGTACTTCGACAACCTACTCCATTTTATCAGTGTAACATCGAGCTAGTGTATAGTGCATTCAGATTGGTTGTTCAGCTAGTGGATGGTTGTACTGGTTTGTGCATGGTCGTTCACCAGCTCGCAAGGTCTAGCTAGCTAGCAATGTTTGCAAGCTTTAGCCAAACAGGTCCGTAGTTTTCCCAATACTTCAAAATTCTTTGTAATGTTAAAACTATGGTATCTTGTACCTATAAGTTAAATTGTTGCAGTTTTCCAATACTTTAGTTTTTCAATGCTCTGCTATCAAACACAGCCTCAGACATTAGGAGTAGAGATTAGGATTTGTTTGTATTTGAGGGGAGATCGATGCGAACGAATTCGTTCCGGAGGAGAGGCCCCCCAGCGCAAACGCCCCTCCCCGTCGACCCTACAGCCCGGTAGCAAAAAAATTCCAACTGGTTTATTGCTGTTCCAGATTAAAGCCCAGATTTTGTTATGCTACGAAACAAAAATATCATCAAACTTTAAAAGCACAGAAAATGCCATAGATGAAAATAATTTGTTTTTTTATTGCAATAACCCAAAAGAAAAATAGTCATGGCAATTTCCATCATACAAAAAAATTGCCATGGAAGATTTATAGTAAAAAATGGCATGGTATTTTTAATTAAATTTCCATGTATTGTATGCACAATTTGAACACAAAATTATGTGTGAGGTATTTGCCATGGTATGGTAGCCATGTAAGTGGCTCTGAGAATGTAGGTAATTCATCTAATGCACATGCACAGTCTGTTGCTTGATGAACAATCACTTTAACTGTTGATATGTATGATCCAAGAATTTAGCGTGATCTTGATAATAAAGTAAAAGACATATTAGTTGAGAAAGGACCTAGAGAGGACCAAAAAATTGAATGCCATATAGTGGATGCATGAAGGCATTGTTCATATGCTCATTATCATAGGACATGAAGCAATGGAGAGGAACATAATAGAAAATGGCTAATTTATTTCAAAAATGTCGAGAAAGTATTTTGCTTCTGCTTTAAGATCTTCAAGTTTAGCATTAGCATGAATCAAAGTTCCTTAGCATATGATGGATTAGCACATTCGAGACATATTAGTGAGAAGCTTAAAGAACATGAAACTAGCGGTGACCATATTAATAACACACTGATTTTGGATGCATTTTAGTGTTATTGGTAATATTTCATATATATATATATGTACATTTATTTTTTATTATTATGATGTCTATATTAAGGGCCCCGAGTTTTAGTCTCGCCCCGGGCCCCCGAAATCTCTGGACCGGCCCTGTCAATATGGCGGCTGCTACGGATCTGTCGGTTGATTTCACACATAATTAAACCGCCCCGCTGACCTTTTGATCTAGCCTGACCGCACCGTCCAATTTGTTCCTATCATCCCGTAGATAAGTCAACGCAGGCAAGTCTCACTCTGCTTCGATCCCACTGCATCGATAGTTGCCGGCGAGCGCTCCAAAGCGGCAGTCGGAGCCACCTCCAGCACTCCATAGCAGCGCCACTGGCTGCATCTAGCCGCCGGCGAGTGCTGCGGCACCCAGAACCTGCCGGCGAGCTCCATTGCAACACCACCGAGCACTACGATGCAGCCCTGGGAGCCACCGTGCGGGCGCTCCATAGCAGCAGCATCTAGCGCCGGCGAGTGCTGCATCGGCTCAAGGGAACCCGCTGCACTGCAGCTCCGCCGCCGGTGAGATCTACCGGGTTGCAGTTCATCCACGCTGCACTGCAGCTCCATCGCCGGTGAGGTCCGCTGCTTGCAACAGTACACGCGCTACATCGCAGCCCTATCGCCAGCGAGATCAACGGGTAGCAGCAACGCACGTGTTGCTTTGCAGCTTCGCCGCCATAGCGCCGGCGACACCGCCCTCCGTCCAGCACGAGGGCGCCTCCTTGAACTCCAAGAACGCCGAAGAGTGCTTTATCGCAGCGTCGATGACCCTTTAGACGTCTCGTATGCAGTGTCGCAACAGTCGACGAGCTATTGCATCACCCTCGGCTTGCAGCGCCGGCAACAGCCGACGCGCTCCTCCATCGCTGGCTTGCAGCGCCGACAGTAGTCAATGACGTGATCCACGAGGTGACAAAGGGTAGTGTCGGGGATATACCCCACGGCGTAATCCGGCCGGAAGTATAACCCGGTCGGACTAGGCATTTCATTGGTAACCCGCCAGAGGATTGGCGACTTACGTGTCTGGCGGTTCACTGGTATGACGATTCACGAGCCTGAAGACTCATTGGTGACCCGGCGCGTGTTCCAGATGGATGACAAGGCCCAAGGCCCAGCAGACCGGTCTATGTTAGTGGTGGGCCGGTTTAAGAGGAAAGGCATGAGGACCATTTATCTTACAAGGAGTTAAGACGTGGACTTGTATTCGATTTGTATTAGAAGGAAGACTAGTCCTAATCCTAATAGGACTCTACATGTAACCCGCCCCTTCAACATATATAAGGAGGGGCAGGGCTCCCCAAAAGGGACAAGTTCCACAAGTTGGACAAGTTAGGTTTAGACAATAGCTCTCGAGATAGAGCACTCTTGTAACCGTGATCATCATAATCAATATCAATGAAGCAGGATGTAGGCTTTTACCTCCACCGTGAGGGGCCGAACCTGGGTAAAACATCGCGTCTCTCGTCCCGCTCAACCCCTCTCAAGCTACCACATAGATGTGTTGGCCTCGCGAATAAGTCCTGACACCTGGAACATCTGTCGTGACAATTCCACGACAGTTGGCGCCCACCGTGAGGCCTACGCACGGTGGTGTTGAGTTCTTGGAGGGATTTCTTCCGGGATCGAGAAGATGGTGATGTGACTGGAGAAAAGAGAACCAGCACAGAAGGATACACATCGTCTACGTGGTAAGCAGTTTGAGCAATATACGAGATTGAGGTTAAAGAAATTACGGGTTTTGCGTTCTATGAGCTTCCGATGCGAGACGATCATATTGGTCTCGCCGAATCCGCAAGCTGTCATGTAACAGTTTTCATCGAAACGAACAAAAGTTTTCTGTTGTCTGATTCGCCAAGTTTTTTGTAAGTTGCTGCGACCGGATTACAAGCTCAAGTCCAGAGGCTATTTAGTACTGCTAGTCCACGTGGATACAAAGACAATCAAGTGGAGATCAAAACTAGTACTCCCTCCGTCACAGTTTAGAAGGCACAGTTAAATTTGCGTGCGTTTCCACAATAGACAAGGTTTAGGGCGCATTGCATTTATTTCTAGTAGCTAATTAGTATTCCGATATACAATTTCTATATGCATGCGTAGTGTGAATGCTATTTTTTAGCCTATCTGACAACCAATAGATAACCATCTAGGTCTCAGAGAATTTCTAAGCGTACTCCCTCCGATCCTTTTTTCTTTGCGTTCTATGCTCAACCCGCATACCAAGGAGAGGAGAAAGCAGCAAAAATCGGACTGTTTTGCCCCTGGTTTGATACGGAAGGGAGGCTGGGTAGTTAAATACTCTCTGCATACGCATGCGAACGATTGGCTTGCAGGCATTTATTCTCGTGCCCACGTACTCCTCTCTCTCCATCTCTCTGCATGCGCATCTCTCTCTCCTTGCATGCATCTCTCTCTGCATGCTCTCTCTCTCTTGATATGCATGCACGCATCTCTCTCTATGCAAAATCTTCTCAGCATCCGCGCCAATCTCTCACCCATTGCATGGCCTATGAGCCTATGAACCAGAAGAGCAGCAGGCGCTTGAGTAGTGCTATGTTGTCTTGTTGGTGTAATGCGACCATGCAATCCATCTTTTGTTGTAAGATTAGTGCTATGTTGTCTGGTTGATGTAATGAGATCATGTAATCCATCTTTTGTGGTAATGAGAATGAACGTTTGGTTTGAGCATACTGCCAATTTGAACAAAGTAAAAATATACAGAATGTGCAAATTAACATCACATGATCAAAGTTAACATTACATCCAATGATCGACCACAAAATTAACATAATCAAAGTTTCAATTTGAATACAAATGACCGACCACAAAATTAACATAGAACCACTACCGCAACTATCAGTTCATCATCACATATTCTTCGGCCAAGTTCAACAAATGAGAGAATCACTACTGGTGAAGTCCATGATCAATGTTGGATCATTTTAAAATTTGCTTCAGTTCATCTTTAGTCAAAATATCTTGATAGTAAATGCTCATCAGTTCTAGCCTAACCTCTTCTGCGCCGGGAGGCACAGAGAATTGCTCCAGCAGCGGCAATGGGTCGCCATCGACCATCTCGCTGGCACATACCGGGTCGCGGTCGCCGCACTTGTGCCCGTCGTTGCCGCCACCATGGTCGACGAACGCCTGGTGGCCCTCGTCCTCCACGTTGCCACCGTCCACCTTGATGCCCGCATCGGTGAGCGCCCGCACCAGTTCGGTGAGCCGGTGCACCTTGTCGGTTAGCGCGTTCACCTTGTCGACCAGCGCGCGTACGACATGCCCAAGCGCGTGGACGCCTCCGCCGTCGTCCGGGTGCATGCCGCAGTCCGCGAGCGCGTCACCGTCCGCGAGCGGGAGCAGGCCGACATCCACGGGCGCACCGCCTACCGGGAACACGCCGCCTTCCCGGCACAGGTCGCTGTCCGAGAGCGCGCCGCCTTCCACGAGTGCGTGGCCGTCCACGGGAGCGCCGCCTAGCGGGAACACGTCGCCCGCGAGCGCACCACCCTCTGCGAGCGGGAGCACGCCACCGTTCGCGAGCGCGCCGCCCATTGCGAGCGGGAGCACGCCACCGTCCACGAGCGCGCCGCCTGCGGGGAGCGCGCCACCGTCCGCGAGCGCGCCGCCTGCGGGGAGCACGCCTCCGTACGCGAGCTCGCTGTCCTCCACGTACAGCTCGCTGTCCTCCGCGACCAAGCTGTCCTTCGCGAGCAAGCTTTCATCCATGGTCTCGCTATCCTCTACAGGCTAGCTGTCCTCCCACAACCACGATGGATGGATTTCATCCATGGAGATGTACAGGATGTGGAGGAGAAGGGAGAGTGGGATGTGGAGAATGGGAAGCTGAGATGGGACCGGTGGGCAGGAGAGGAAGAGGTAGGCATCTGGCTGCCTTGGGAAGACGCAAAGGACGTGCATGGGAGAGAGAGACGGGAGTAACTGCAGGCACGCATGCGAAGTTGGAAAGGAGGGGCAAAATTGGAAAGAAGTGCCAAAACCTGCTATTACGCAGAGCATTGAGGGAAAAATCGTTTTTTCTAATACGCAAACTAATGAGGACCGGAGGGAGTACCTTCTAAACCGTGACGGAGATCGATTGAGAACTAGTAGGCAACAATTGAATAGAATATTTGTCTCAATCTTGGGAAGAGCTGCAACCAGAGAGATTATAAAGTCTGGAAACTAATCCAAAAGCTAAAAGATGTTTCCATTAACCATCGTACTACTACTACTGCTTGATGAGCACGAGGATCAAAGCAACATTATTTAAAAGAGCACTACCATGTTCAAATCGGAGTGGTACTTCCTACGGGTAGACAATGGTCATACGCTTGGATAAAAAAAGGAGTCCACGATGCAGAGGGAATACGACCTGAATATTGATTGGTCAAATCCACCACGACTCGGAGATGTATGCGATCGTTGCACAAAACTCGGACGCCTCTGCCACCATAGCACGCCTGGTCGGCCTCTGCAGCAGGCTGCTTCGCCTCGCCGTACTGCCACTGGGTCAAATCGACCCCACACTGCTTCCATTGGTGTCCTATATCTTTGTCCGGCTGGGCCGCCTCATATTCGCTCTGCACGGCCACGGCCTTGACCCGGCCCCGCCTCACGGTGTCGCCAAGCCGCCCCCGCCGGGTCGTGTTGCCCCTGTCTCGCGGGTCGTTAGCTCCGGCGCCCTGTTTCACCTCCCTAGCTGCTGCTGCTCGTCGTTCTCACCTCCTGTTCGCTAATATGGCCCTGGCCTGCTGATATAAAAGAGAAGGGGGGAGTTTGACCCGACGGACTGAAGGGAGGACAAGGCCTGACATTTCAAAATGTTATCAAAGAAAGGTGCTGCCATGTTTTGGTGCTGCATACATGTTACGTCGAGCTAAAAGGCCAATATTAGCCCACATGCAGACAAAAGTACGGAGGAAAAGGAAGATCACGCACTAGATGAATCAATCGGTATTGGTAGTTTATGTACAGATCATCTGTCGTTCACAAAATATCAGGTGATATTCATCTAAATTCATCTTATTAAATATTTATTGTTTTCTGTCAAAAACAATTACTCTGCCCTCTAATACTTTTACGTAGGATAATTTTTTATGCCATTATACCGCGGATACGGAGTGCATGCATTAGCGTTCATCCATGTCACGCCGCTCGACAGACACGCGTGTAAGCCGCCTTTCCCGCGGTCCAGCCTGCATCAACTCGTCAGGACCACGCCCGCTCGCGCGAATTGCCCAATAGAGCGCATAGGCCGCCGTCCCCCGCAGTCCGGTTTACATAAACATACGGCCGACTCGCCCATGCATGCCAGCTTACAACGCCGGTGCCGGCTCTCCCCGTTCGTACCGGCTTACAACGTCGCGGCCGGTTCATCTGTCTGCTCCTAGGGCCGACTCATCTGTTGTCCAGGCGAATTAGGTGATATCCCTTTAAGTCTATTTTATTGGCACATACTATTTTTTGTCAAAGAACAAGTACTTTGTCTTGTGATATTTTTTTTGATGTAGGACAATTGATCATTACATCAATGCGACTTGGCGACTCTCTTGTCAGCGCCAGCTTACAACGCCGCTGCCGACTCTCTTGTCCGCGCCGGCTTACAAACGCCGCGGCCGACTCGCCCGTCCGCACCGGATTATAATGCCACAGCCGACTCGCCCACCTGCACCGGATAATTCAATGGATAGGGCACACAAGTCGCCGCGATTACGGTTTTTCTTAAACAACCAGTTGGGATGAACCGCTAGCCGGATTATTGAAACAAATCATACGGAGTCATTTATGACCCGCCACGATTGACCTCAAGCTTCCGTGGATTTACATTGCGTTATCAACGCCAAGGATATACAATGAGTATTGCAAGATCATTAACTCGCCGCCTTGCTTCTAGCTTCAACATATGGCAGTGGTCCGCTCTTCAGCTATATATCGGTTTATATGACGGTCAAATATGGAGAATCTCAAGCCAACTCCTCGAGCCACCTTGAGACTCGGGGGCTACGATGACATGACTCAGCAAATCTTGCCAGTTTCAGCAAATTTAAGAACCCCAGGATGATGGAGGGAAAGATAACTCGGTCCCAGAGGCTACTGTTATATTAATGAAAATTTAAAGGCCGACAGAAAATCTCCGGCTTAGAAAGTATATGACAGTTACAAAATCCCGGCTCAATGAAGAAGTTTCGGGTCATCAGAAAGGATTCCGGTTTAAAATCCGGCTCAACGGAAGTCAGTCTTACTGAAGCTCTCAAATATCCGGTTTAAAATCCGGTTCAAGGGAAATCTGTTCTCCCACGAAGCTCTGAAGCTCTCAAATCCGGTTTAAGAATTTCCGGTTCAAAAAGGAATTAACTTCTCACAAGTTCGAGTTGAAAGGTCGTCAGAAAATTTCTGGCTGAAAATGAAGATTCCGGTTTTACAATCCGGTTAAAGGGAAAGATATCTCCCACAAAGCTTTGAAGCTCTCAATATTCAAAACCCCGGTTCAAGAAGAATTTATCTCTTGCAAAAATTTAAAGGTGGCCGAAGAGGACCTGCTGCCATGATGCGCGGTTCAAACATGGGTATCCTGCCTTATTGGCTTATCATATTATTGATCACTTAGGGGCTTGGTCGTATTCGAACCATAGCTACACCTCTTGATCGGCGCAATGCCACGACATCACTTGGGGGCTTGGTCGTATCCGAACCATAGCTACACCTCTTGATCGGCGTAATGCCACAGCATCACTTAGGGGCTTGGTCGTATCCGAACCATAGTCACACCTCTTGATCGGCTCGAAGCCAAATCAATCCGGGGCCAAAGAGGATGTTGTAAAACAACAACTCAAACATAGGCACCCACTGAGCATAGCTCAAAACGTTACTTGGGATTCTTTGCTATCGAAATGAACTTAGAATCTACACTTGTAATGGGCTATCAAGCCATGGCTTGGAAGCCTGGTGTATACACCTAAAACCCCGGGTTATCCTGCCTCTTTAAGTAAGTCACTCCGTCTAGGTAAACCTGGTATGACCCATCGAACGTTTCACAAGTCAATCCCATGGACCCTGAACTTGTTAAAGTTAAATCGGTGATTGGTTAAAGATTGAGGTCCATCTTAAAAAGGCTTTGCAAAATGGTTTAACTCAGCGGCCTGACAGCCCATGAAAAGCCTCGATTTAGGGCCTGGCAGCCCATGAAAAGCCTTGCATATTTCTTTTTTATTTTGCGGTTTTAACCTATTTTGATGAGGGATTTATGAATATTTTCTGATAAACCGGCATTTATTGACCCGACTTGGCTTTTAACTACAAGTTGTCAGTACATGATCAGTTATAATCCGGTGCTTATCACCCGGACTGGTTTCGACTACAAGTCGCCAGTATTATATATGGATAATCCGGTGTTTATTACAACCCGGTACGGTTTTATCATAAACCAGCACAATATGGAAGGAGTTATCAGTACTCAAGATTGGGGTTATCACATTTACTACAATAAAGTTGGCCAGCCAATGATGTGATTTAATGTCACAGGTATGATATATTTCATATTTGATTATTCTTAAGTGCAGCCTTGGTTATCAACCCAGGTTATATGTTGGGCATTATGACCCGTCCGACGGTAAACCGCCAGCACACTTTAAACTTGCTGTATGCAGAAACAGGTTGAGTAAAGCATAATTATAAATCACTGGTGTTTATTAACTCGGCCCGAATTTAAGATGATAAGTCGCCAGTGTATGATGAGAAATCATCCGGTGTTTGTTAACCCGGCCTGGCTTTGGACTATAAGTCACCAGTATATATTTGGATTGCGCCATTGGAGTCATGCGCTTATAAATCGTTGGGTATATTCTTCAAATCTTTAATAGCCAACATGGCTGGATTTTTATTATGGTTATCAATAACCAGTACTATGATTGAGGTTTTTAGAGTCGCTTTAGCGCAATGGCTATTATTTTATCAATGGATATAATTTATTCTACAATGGAAGGAATAGTCCCGAGTCGCTGCAGGCTTACGACCCGGCACTTGGGGGCTACATTATTCAAAGTTGAGATTATATCAAATATGCAAGTCTCATGTCGCTGCTCATTATTGCAAAGTCATTTTTTGCTCATCTTATTAAAGACCCGACTTATCATATCATAATGAGCCGGCCCTTGGGGGCTACCAATTGCTCCTGTCAAACATTCAAGGTATACAAGCCTTAATCAATTATATTAAAGGGTTCATTGCTCACTTGGTAAAGCACAAAGCTCTTAACCTTGTGGACGTGGGTTCAAGCCCTACGATGGAAGCTACCTATAATATGTTATTTCCATTGAAGTATATATCAAGTCCCGGTTCAGTATTATCTTACTAAGCCGGCCCTTGGGGGCTACACATCACTGCTAAAAACTACATGATTATATTTACAAAGTCCCCGCTCATTATTGCATAATGACCCAGCCCTTGGGGGCCACACTGGTTGAAGTTTTTTATGAGCATAAGGCAATTACAAGTCCCAGGTTGCTGCAAGCATGACAACCCGACACTTGGGGGCTACATATGTGGGATATTCAGTTTTGACTAATGATTGAGATGAACAATCTGGATTTCTTCAAGGTGGCAGCATTTATATTGAGACAAGTCTTAAGCTATCACTATGTTCTGCTCTTAAGACTTGGGGGCTACAGGTAATATGGATATGAGGGAGAGAAATCTTCAAAATTCTCAGCTTTGACCCGGCGTTGGCAACAATCATGACCCGGAGTTTATAACAGTCATGACCTGGAATCAAAAGTTTTCATAACCCGGCAATTTTGGATAAACCGGCAAGTTTTTCAAGCCGGTTGAGTATCAGTTGAATATTTAAAGACCGATATTTTTGTCAAGTCAGAGCATTGAAGGCCGATTCAAATGGCTTCTTTATGTACAATATTTCTTCTGAAAGAAAATTAATTATGAAGCTGGTCTAATGACCCGGATTTTCTAGAAGAAGGAAATGACAAGGACTTAAGGATGTTTAGGTGCCGGTTTACAAGAATTCTTAACCCGGGGCACAACCTGTCAATTTTGTTCTTGTGTTTATTTTGCAGTATAAGTTTACCATGGATAAATCCAAGCTAAACTTGGGGGCTAATGTCGGGGATATACCCCGCGGCGTAAACCGGCCGGAAGTATAACCCGACCGGACTAGGCGTTTCATTGGTAACCCGCTAGAGGATTGGCGACTTACGTGTCTAGCGGTTCACTGGTATGACGATTCACGAGTGAAAGGATCGATATGGTTGACTAGAGGGGGGTGAATAGGCAACTACCAATTTTTAGCTTTTCTTTACCAAATTAAACTTTGCATCAAAGTAGGTTGTCTAGATGTGCAACTAGCTGAGCAACCTATATGATGCAATAACAACAAGCATACAAGCAAGCAAGGGTAGAAACACTAAAGAGCTTGCACAAGTAAAGGTAAGAGATAACCAAGAGTGGATCCGGTGAAGACGAGGATGTGTTACCGAAGTTCCTTCCTTTTGAAGGGAAATACGTCTTCGTTGGAGCGGTGTGGAGGCATAATGCTCCCTAAGAAGCCACTAGGGCCACCGTATTCTCCTCACGCCCTCACACAATGCGAGATGCCGTGATTCCACTATTGGTGCCCTTGAAGGCGGCGACCGAACCTTTACAAACAAGGTTGGGGCAATCTCCACAACTTAATCGGAGGCTCCCAACAAGACCACGAAGCTTCA
The DNA here is from genome assembly GCF_018294505.1 of Triticum aestivum. Lineage (NCBI taxonomy): Eukaryota > Viridiplantae > Streptophyta > Magnoliopsida > Poales > Poaceae > Triticum > Triticum aestivum. The sequence continues at coordinate 596,482,161 of NC_057800.1, read as the reverse complement.
TCCACAATGGAATATGGCTCCGAGGTGACCTCAACCGTCTAGGGTGCTCAAACACCCAAGAGTAACAAGATCCGCTAGGGATGAGTGGGGGAATCGAAAATCCCTTGGTGGAAGTGTAGATCGGAGCCTTCTCAACCACTCCCGAGCAAATCAACAAGTTTGATTGGCTAGAGAGATAGATCGGGCGAAAATGAAGCTTGGAGTATTTAATGGAGCTTGAGCAATAAATGGAGCTTGGGAAGACAAGAGGTAGGTGAGAAGGAAGAAGGGGACTCCCTTTTATAGTGGGGGCAACAATCCCGTTGCCCCCCACCAACCAGCCCCGCACAGGGCGGTACTACCGCTGAGATGGGGCGGTACTACTGCCAGGACAACGGTACTACCGCGCCAGCCAGCGGTACTGCTGCTCTGGGGAAACAAGTAGGGAACGGACCCAAATGCGGTACTACCGCGGTGGTAGGGCGGTACTACCGCTCCTGGAACGGTACTACCGCCACTACAACCGTGACTAGTGCCGCAAAACCTGACATGAGAAAAAGACCTCTCGAATCGAGGCGGTAGGAGCCAGACTGCCCAACGGTACTACGGCAGTGGGGTCAAGGGCGGTAGTACCGCTGTGGAGCGGTACTGCCGCTTGTGACCCTTTGGCCGTAGTACCGCAGGCAGTGCGGTACTACCGCTGGGGTGAGAGAGAGAGGGAGAAGGGATCTCTCAAAGAAGCTGAGGACCAGGCGGAGGTGCCAGGCCCCCAGCGGTACTACTGCTGTGGAGCCACGGCGGTACTACCACTGCGGAGCGGTACTGCCGCTTGTGGCTTCTCAGCGGTACTACCGCTGGGTGCGTGGTACTGCCGCTTAGACCCAGACAGGACAAGGAAGAGAGGAGAGATCTCTTCAATGGACAGGAAAAGCTCGGAGGGTGAGAAGTTGATGTGTACGTGATGATTCCACTCATGCAAAACCCCAGCGGACCCCCTCTTGATAGTACGGTGCCCTCTACGCAACTAGTCCACCGAGAAAGAAACGAAAGAGCTACACCGTCTTGAAATACACTCCGAGGGGAAGAAGCGTCTCGTGCCAGGGGAGAATCTGTGAATAATTCAAAGCACAAGATTAGTCCGCAAACATGTTGTCATCAATCACCAAAACTACCTTGAGAGAGATATGCCATAACAATCTCCCTCTTTTTGGTGGATTGATAACAACTAGGGATTTGCGCAAGGAAAAGAAATGAAACGAAGAAAACTAAGAACTACAAAATATAGACGGGCTCCCCCAGAATGTGTGCACCTAGAGATGGCACGACACACACATTCGGATCAACACTCCCCCTATATTTTATAGTCCAACAATACTAAGCACAATATATATGAGAGAAGTGAGTAAACAGGACAAGCATGCATCTCACAATAAACTACAGTACTCTGAAATGACATAAGTAATAAGGTAGCGATAGGGAGCATATGTCTTACACTATATGACTAGAACTTAGGTCTCACACCAAACCAAACCAAAGAAGGAACACACAAGAAAACACAAGACGACTCAAAGCACGACACAAGAAGCAAATCCCTACACTCTCTCCCCCTTTGGCAGCGAGACACCAAAAAGGGCATAGAGTGACACTACGACTCCAGGTGATGGGAGGAGGAAGATCTCGAACATCACATCTCTGCATCTTCATCGTGGGTCGAAAACTGCTCGGCATCGGAGTCGGTCCAGTGGCAATTCTGATGAATCTAGTCCTCCTCTTCAGTGATCTGACCCTCAGACCCATTGGCAACTGTTGCTCCCATCTGACGCATGAGCTCCTTGTGGCGCGTCCTGGCATGCTTCTCCGCCACATGAGTCATGTACTGACCATGAGACTCCATGCAGAAAAGCTTCTTCATCTTGCGCTTAAGCTTCTGTGCCCACGACGGTTCTGCACTAGAGGGGCCAAAGTCCTCCTCATGAGCATCAGTAGCAGCCTCACCCTCGGTCCCCATGGCAGCAGCAGCAGCAGACGGACCCCCTGTGGCAGCAGTAGCAGATGGACCCCCTGTGTGAGGCGCTGTCCAGTTGTCCTTCTTCCTCAGACGCTTGATCTCATGAGAAACCAAGTCGCCAGTCTCTAGCAGCACTCTGGGATAAGTCTGTGCCCAGGCCCTCTCAATGAGCCTCATGATGAATGGACCATAGATAGGACACTTGCGCTCAGACATGACAGATAGAAGTTCACACCACATGAAATGAGAGATATCCAGGCTCTCTCCAGTGCTTGCTTCCTTCTCATGCTGACAGAAAAGGAGCATGTCCACGAGGTAAGAGTGGACCATATCCAGATTCCCGATCCGAGGGAAGAGAGTCTCACGGAATATGCGATGAAGAATGTCCAGATACGGAGACAGCTCATAGGTCTTCTTCTCAGTTACTGGGTGAACCTTCACAGTGCAGTAGGGCCAAAGGGCTTTCTTGTGGGTGGATGTAGCATTGCGGTGAGGACGGAAACCGACAGGAGTCTCAAGCCCGGTATCCACCACATCAAGTAACTCCATGAAAGCCTTCCACTTGACAGAAAGCAGCTTGCCATTGGTCATCCATGTCAGAGTCCTGTCGACATCCGTCCCAAGATGGACGGTGGCATAGAATTGAGCCACCAAATCCGCATCGAAATCCTTGTTGAATTGCATGATCCTGAGAATGTTCAGCTGAGTGCACATCTGAAGAGCTTCGCCAAAGTACTCCGGGTCCTTCTCCATAGCATCAGTGTCAATGGAGCGAACATCAACAAAAAGATTCTTCTTGGCCTTGATCACATCAAAGTAGATGGCAAACTGAAAACGGTTCCAGAACGGGCGGTTGACCAAAGTGGGTTCTTGGTCCACCGCATAGGGGTTGCGGCGACGCTTCTCCCAAAACTCCTTGTTGGTCATCTCAGTCACAGTCTTCCCTTTTGGCTTGTTGGCGGCTCGCTTCGATTGCTGAGGAGGTGGAGGAACACTTGCAGATGCACTTGCTGGAGGCGGTTGGGTGCTCGAGGAACCACCGGCTGGCTCTGAGGTGCGGTAGCGTTTTGATGTGGCACGCCCGGGGTTGATACGGCGACCTTGCTGCTCGGAAAGGTCATCACCTGGAGCCAAACACAAGAACACGCAAAACAACCAGAAAGAACGAGCATAAGCCAACAAACTCAACAAAAGATCAAGGTAAGGCAGGAAAATGATGGAAATTGGCATTCAGCGGTAGTACCGTGACCTGCCCGCGGTAGTACCGCCCCAAGCGGTAGTACCGCCCCAAAGGGAGCGGTAGTACCGCTCTAGGTCAAGCGGTAGTACCGCTCCAAGAGGAGCGGTAGTACTGCTTGAGGCGGAGAAACAGCAGTTTCATATAGCACGAGGCGGTGAAACAGCGGGTTCTTACTACCGCAGTCAGATCCGGCACTACCGGCCTACCAAATTCAAAAATAATCCTACCAAACTCTAATCGAGATAGTCTAGTTGCCTTCTCCAACCAACTCAAGCCTAGATTTAGCCAAAAATCTAGAGATGCAACCACCATTGCCCCTAAGAAACAAGAACTGAAAAAGAGACAAAACGAAAGAAGGAACGGGGGCAATACCGGCATCCATGGCAAGAGGACGAGGTGGGGATCGACTCCACCAAAGGAAATGGAGAGGGACGCCCCGGAGACGGAGATCCGCCGGAGCCCTCCCGCGGCGAGAGGAGGCTGGAGAGAGGAAGAGAAAAGAGGGGCGAAGTGAATGGGTATGGGGGAGAAGAAACCTCCCCTGCCCCGACTTAACCCCCTGTTCTCGTCCCCTCAGCGGTAGTACCGTGCTGGGGGCGGTAGTACCGCTTATGAGCGGTAGTACCGCGCACCACCAGCGGTAGTACCGCCCAGCACGCCACGGCAACTAAACAGACACGGCTTTAGCTCGACGAAACGACAAAAACGGCAAAAAACACACCAGCAAACGACCAAGACACACCTCTTCAAAAGAGGGCGGTGGCCGAGGCCACCTATGTTTGAGTCAAAAGGTATGGCACCGCGAAGATTTTAACCTTGGGCCCATGACCAAAACTCGTCTTTTAAGCACAAGTGCCATCAACAATGGCTAAAGTGAAAGACTTGATCAATTTATGCATAATGGGGGGAGGGAGAGTTCATTGAGAGAACAACACTCCCCCTATGTCCATGCCTACACCTAAACTAGACAACAAATTGAGCGTGGTAGGGTGTGCACGGGTTCAAGCCACATTGCTCGAATCAATGATATTTAGCTCATGCCTTAACTCGCGAAATCTTGCTTCATCCAAGGGCTTCGTGAAAATATCTGCAAGGTTGTCATGAGTGTTGACATAGTTGAGCTCGATCTCTCCTCGCCTAATGTGATCCCGGATGAAGTGATACCGAATCTCAATATGCTTCGTCTTGAAGTGTTGCACTGGGTTGAGAGAAATCTTGATGGCACTTTCATTGTCACACCAAAGAGGCACTTTGTCACAAGTGACACCGTAATCCTTTAAAGTTTGCCTCATCCATAGAAGTTGTGCACAACAACTACCGGCGGCAACATACTCCGCCTCAGTGGACGAGAGAGACACACAACTTTGCTTTTTGGAAGACCAACTTACCAAAGAGCAACCAAGGAATTGGCACCCTCCGGAAGTGGACTTCCTATCCACTTTGTCTCCCGCCCAATCGGAATCCGAGTACCCTACAAGCTTGAAGTTTGATCCTCTTGGGTACCATAAGCCAAAGTTTGGGGTATGAGCCAAATATCGAAAGATTCGTTTGACCGCCACAAAGTGACTTTCCTTAGGTGCGGCTTGAAACCGTGCACAAATTCCCACACTCAACATGATGTCCGGTCTAGATGCACAAAGGTAAAGCAAGGATCCAATCATGGAACGATATACCTTTTGATCCACCACTTTACCATTGGGATCTAAGTCAAGTTGGCACTTGGTGGGCATTGGAGTGGAGGCCGGCTTGACGTCACTTAGCTTGAATCTCTTGAGCATGTCTTGAGTGTATTTGGATTGATTGATGAAGGTTCCTTCTCTTCTTTGCTTCACTTCGAACCCTAGAAAGAACTTCAACTCTCCCATGGAGGACATCTCGAACTTTGAGGTCATGAGAGCGGCAAATTCCTCATTGAAAGCTTTGTTAGGAGAACCAAAGATAATATCATCAACATATAATTGGCACACAAACAACTCCCCTTTGACCTTCTTAGTAAAAAGAGTGGGGTCGATTAGCCCAACTTCAAAACCACGGTCTTGTAACAACTCGGTAAGGTGGTCATACCACGCACGTGGGGCTTGTTTAAGGCCATAGAGTGCCTTATCGAGTTGATACACATGATCGGGAAAGTAGGGATCCTCGAACCCGGGGGGTTGCTTGACGTAAACCAATTCATTAATGGGACCATTAAGAAAAGCACTCTTCACATCCATTTGTTGTAACTTAAAGTTATGATGAGAAGCATATGCAATCAACATGCGAATGGATTCAAGACGAGCAACGGGAGCAAAGGTTTCACCGTAGTCGATACCCTCGACTTGGGAGTAGCCTTGTGCTACCAAACGAGCCTTGTTGCGAATGATAATCCCATGGGCATCTTGCTTGTTCTTGAATATCCACTTGGTTCCAATGACATTGTGGTTCCCCGTTGGCCTTGGCACCAATCTCCACACTTTGTTGCGCTCGAAGTTGTTGAGTTCTTCGTGCATGGCATTGAGCCAATCCGGATCTTCTAGCGCCTCATAGACCTTGTGGGGTTCCACACAAGAGACAAACGCGTGATGCTCACAATAATTTGCTAATTGTCTACGAGTGCTTACCCCCTTTCTTAAGCTTCCAAGCACATTCGTCATGAGATGATCCTTGGTGGAGAGCTTGGAAGCAACCTTGGCGGCACGACGCTCTAATTCCTCCTCGGTGGTGAGTTGAGGAGCGGTTACTTGATCATCTTGAGCGCCGTCATGAACTTGTTCTTGATCTTGAACTTGCTCGGGGGAGAGAACTTGACCTTGGGCATCACTTGGTGTGTCAACACCGTCTTGAGTATGATCTTGCCCTTGGTCTTGTTCATGAGGTTGAGGGCCTTCACTTTGTTCTTCGGAAGCGTGTGGGCCTTGGGTTGGTGATGGCTCCACTTGAGTGGAGCATTGTCCTTCTCCTTCGGCCACAAGGGGTTCCTCAATGGGTAGGATGAAACCAACACCCATTCTTCTTATGGCTTGAGGAGGAATTTCATCACCTACATCACAAGTGCCACTTTGCTCCACTTGGGAGCCGTTATTCTCATCAAACTCCACGTTACACGTCTCCTCAATAAGTCCCGTGGATTTATTGAGGACACGGTAAGCATGAGAGTTTGTAGCATAACCAACGAATATGCCCTCATAAGCTCTAGCCTCAAATTTAGACAACCGAACACCTTTCTTGAGAATGAAACACTTACACCCGAATACCCGGAAGTACTTGAGGTTGGGCTTGTTACCGGTGAGTATCTCATATGGAGTCTTGTTCAAGCCCTTGCGGAGGTAGAGCCGATTGGATGCATGACACGCGGTGTTGATGGCTTCGGCCCAAAAGTTGTATGGAGACTTGAACTCCGCCATCATGGTCCTTGCCGCATCCATCAACGTCCGGTTCTTCCTCTCCGCAACACCGTTTTGTTGAGGGGTGTATGGTGCGGAATATTGATGCTTGATTCCCTCATCACTAAGAAATTCATCCAAGGTGTAGTTCTTGAACTCGGTGCCGTTGTCACTTCTTATTGTCAAGATCTTTGCATTGTGTTGACGTTGTGCTTCATTTGCAAAGTCAATGACGGTTTGTTGGGTCTCGCTCTTCCTCTTGAAGAAATACACCCACGTGTACCTTGAGTAGTCATCCACAATCACCAAGCAATACTTCCTACCTCCAAGACTATCGAAGGATGGGGGCCCAAAAAGATCCATGTGAAGGAGCTCCAAGGGCCTCTTTGAATAAATGATAGTCGTGGGAGGGTGAGCCTTCTCATGTAGCTTTCCTTCGATACAGGCACTGCAAGCACGATCTTTAACAAAACTAACATTCGTTAGTCCACGGACATGGTCCCCCTTGAGGAGACTTTGCAAAGATCTCATATTGACATGGGCTAAACGGCGATGCCAAAGCCATCCCACATCAACTTTAGCCATTAGGCATGTCGCGGTCTTAGTGGGTCGCTCCGAAAAGTTAATCACATATAGACCGTTCTCGACATGCCCAACAAAAGCTACTTTAAGAGTCTTGCTCCACAAGAGGGCCACGGTATCGATATCAAAGAAAGTGGCAAAGCCCATGATTGCAAGTTGACGAACGGAAAGTAAATTGTATGCAAGGGACTCAACAAGCATGACCTTCTCGATCGTGAGATCATGAGAGATGACCACCTTGCCAAGTCCCAATACCTTAGAGGATGAGGCGTCACCCCACTCGACATTGGTGGGCATAGATGGAACTTTGTGCACGTCCACCACCAAGTCCTTGCTTCCGGTCATATGATTTGTAGCTCCGCTATCGAGCAACCATGATCCACCACCGGAAGCAAACACCTACAAGAGATCAATGCTTGGTTTTAGGTACCCATTTTGTAATGGGTCCTTTGATGTTAGTAACAAGGGTCTTAGGAACCCAAATAGACCATTCAATGTACTCATGAAGAGAACCAACAAATTTGGCATAAACATGCCCATCACTAGCACGGCATAACACATAAGAAGGATTAAAATCGCCGGCTTTGTTGGGAGGGGTGACATTGCCCTTCTTGACATTGTTCTTCTTCTTCTCCTCGGGGGCACTCTCTCCCTCCCTCACAAAGGTTTGCATGAGGGGAGGAGGTCGTTTGGTCTTGTCATTCTTCTTCTTGTTCTTGGAGTCGGGCACGTACCCAACCCCTTCCTTGGCCACACCTCCCTTTTGGTTGATTAAGAGATCGTTGAGGTTCTTCTTGCCTTGTATGCAAGTCACAAGACCTCTCTCAAGTTGCTCCTTCAACTTAGAATTTTCCTCAACAAGATGTATATGCTCACAACACGGGTTAGTAGCATTTGCATTATCAATTAAAACCATATGAGGAAAAGTTGCTTTCTCCTTAGTTAGCTTCACTTGGAGTTGATCATGAGACTCCTTGAGACTAGCATGAATACCCTTCAAGGCCTTGTGGGCCTTGTCAAGTATATCAAACTCCTCTTTGAGCCTAGCAAGATCAACCCCGAGTTTGGCCTTCTCGGAATTTAGCACACGAGAAACAATGAGGGCATGATCATAATCTTTCTTTAACTTAGCATGATCAACATTGTGTGACTCCTCAAGAGACAAATGAAGACCACGCTCTTCCTCAAGAGCATTGGAAAGATCCGAAATCTCATCGGCATAGTCACGACTATGCCCTTCCATCTTAGAGATGGTGTCTTCGTGAGCCTCGATCATGTCATTGGCCTCACCAAGTTGTTCCAAGAGAGCAACAAAGTGCTTCTTGGATTTTCCCTTGAGTTTGCCCATAAAGGCCTCAAACTCGTTAGCCTCCACATTAGCTCCCTCAAGTTCATTAATGCTATCCGTTTGGAGGTTACCTTGTTGGTGGCTTTAGCCATGAGGCACTTGGCGGTGATGCTCTCGTTGGGTGAGTCGAAGAGAGACACCCGTGACGTTGTTGCAATGGCAACGGAGGCCATGGAAACCGACCCATCATCTTCATCATCGTCATCATCCTCATTGTACTCTTATTGCACAACCAAAGCCTTGGGAGGAGTCTTCTTGGTGAAGTTGTTCTTGTTGGGGAACGACTTGGCCTTGTCCTTTCGGATGAGTTTGCCACCATTGTCTTCCCTCTTCTCATACGGGCATTCCGCAACGAAATGACTCACGTTGCCGCAATTGTAGCAAGTCCTTACACGTTGCTTGCCCCTTGTGCCACTCGAGTTGTTTTTGCTAAAGTTGGGCCTCGAGTTTTTCTTGCTCCAAAATTGCCTTGAAGCAAGTGCCATGTGTTCATGATATGCATACTTCATATCTTCGGGGTTGCTCTCCTCTTCTTCCTCTTCTTCTTCTTCCATGGTGAGCTTGGCCTTCAATGCAAGGTTAGGCTTCTTTGCCCGTTGAGGATGGAGCACCGCATTGTCGGCGGTCTTGTCCAAAATGTTCATGGCCACAAACTCATCCAACACTTCGCTTGAGGTCAAAGTGTGGAAATACGGTCTTTGACGAATGACGGAGGACATGGCCTTGTGGTAGGGCATCATTGCCTTGAGGAATTTGCGCTTGATCCAATTGTCATCCATGTCCTTGCTCCCGTGATCTCATAGTGAGACCGCGAGTTTGGTTACTCTCTGATAAAGCTCACGAGGTTCTTCATCTTCCTTCATTGCAAACTCATCGGCCTCATCTTGTACCACTTCATAGTTGGAGCGTTGAATGCTTGCGCTTCCCCGGTAGAGAGACACGACACAATGCCATGCATCTTTGGCCAAGGCGAAGGGACGAAGATGAGGTAGGTCTTTGGGTGGAATTGCATCTTGAATGATGAAGAGAGCATTCTCATTGAATTGATTGTCCGCGGCTTCTCGAGGAGTGAAGTTGCTTGGATCATGTGGATAGAAACCTTCTTTAATGATTCTCCAAAGGTTAGTGTTCACATGATTTAAATGACATTTAAAGCAGTAAACCCAAGAATCAAAATCCTCATTTTTCACAATCTTAGGGGGAGGACCAGCATGATTCAAATGAGTGGAAGGAACCGGTCCACCATAAACAAGTGGTGGTTCCACATGGGCAAATATGCCGGTGCCATTCTTGCCACTAGAAGAAGGAGCCTTTTCACTACTAGCTTCCCCCTTGTCGGGGATAGCATCCGACACCTTGTTGGCGGAATCACCCACTTTCAATGGTGCGGTGGATAGTTTAAGCCCCTCAAGAAATTTAGTAAACATGCTTTCAACTTCGGTCGTCATGGAGGTTTTCAATGTCTCCAAGGCCACATTGAACTCCTCACGAGAGACCGAAGTCCCCCCATCTCCCGTAGACGAGATCGGATTCACACCGGAGTGTTCCTCCACACCGTCTACGTTATTAACCATACTCTTTGGACGGTAAAGTCCTTAAAAAGATATGAGGCTCTGATACCAATTGAAAGGATCGATATGGTTGACTAGAGGGGGGGGGGTGAATAGGCAACTACCAATTTTTAGCTTTTCTTTACCAAATTAAACTTTGCATCAAAGTAGGTTGTCTAGATGTGCAACTAGGTGAGAAACCTATATGATGCAATAACAACAAGCATACAAGCAAGTAAGGGTAGAAACACTAAAGAGCTTGTACAAGTAAAGGTAAGAGATAACCAAGAGTGGATCCGGTGAAGACGAGGATGTGTTACCGAAGTTCCTTCCTTTTGAAGGGAAGTACGTCTCCGTTGGAGCGGTGTGGAGGCACAATGCTCCCCAAGAAGCCACTAGGGCCACCGTATTCTCCTCACGCCCTCACACAATGTGAGATGCCGTGATTCCACTATTGGTGCCCTTGAAGGCAGCGACCGAACCTTTACAAACAAGGTTGGGGCAATCTCCACAACTTAATCGGAGGCTCCCAACAAGACCATGAAGCTTCACCACAATGGAATATGGCTCCAAGGTGACCTCAACCGTCTAGGGTGTTCAAACACCAAAGAGTAACAAGATCCGCTAGGGATGAGTGGGGGAATCGAAAATCCCTTGGTGGAAGTGTAGATCGGAGCCTTCTCGACCACTCCCGAGCAAATCAACAAGTTTGATTGGCTAGAGAGATAGATTGGGCGAAAATGAAGCTTGGAGTATTTAATGGAGCTTGAGCAATAAATGGAGCTTGGGAAGAGAAGAGGTAGGTGAGAAGGAAGAAGGGGACTCCCTTTTATAGTGGGGGCAACAATCCCGTTGCCCCCCACCAACCAGCCCCGCACAGGGCGGTACTACCACTGAGATGGGGCGGTACTACCGCCAGGACAACGGTACTGCCGCGCCAGCCAGCGGTACTGCCGCTCTGGGGAGACAAGTAGGGAACGGACCCAAATGCGGTACTACCGCAGTGGTAGGGCGGTACTACTGCTCCTGGAACGGTACTACCGCCACTACAACCATGACTAGTGCCGCAAAACCCAACACGAGAAAAAGACCTCTCGAATCGAGGCGGTAGAAGCCAGACTGCCCAACAGTACTACGGGAGTGGGGTCAAGGGCGGTAGTACCGCTGTGGAGCGGTACTGCCGCTTGTGACCCTTCGGCCATAGTACCGCAGGCAGTGCGGTACTATCGCTGGGGTGAGAGAGAGAGGGAGAAGGGATCTCTCAAAGAAGCTGAGGACCAGGCGGAGGTGCCAGGCCCCCATCGGTACTACTGCTGTGGAGCCACGGCGGTACTACCGCTGTGGATCGGTACTGCCGCTTGTGGCTTCTCAGCGGTACTACCGCTGGGTGCGCGGTACTGCCGCTTAGACCCAGACAAGACAAGGAAGAGAGGAGAGATCTCTTCAATGGACAGGAAAAGCTCGGAGGGTGAGAAGTGTTGGGGAACGTAGTAATTTCAAAAAAAATCCTATGCACACGCAAGATCATGGTGATGATATAGCAACGAGGGGAGAGTGTTGTCTACGTACCCTCATAGACCTAAGCGGAAGCGTTGACGCAACGTAGAGGAAGTAGTCGTACGTCCTCCGGTTCAACCGATCCAAGTACCATTACTCCGACACCTCCGAGTTCTTGACACGCGTACAGCTCGATGACGCACCCTCGATCTCCGATCCAGTAGAGGCGCCGAGGGGGAGTTCCGTCAGCACGACGGCGTGGTGACGATCTTGATGTTCTCCTATTGCAGGGCTTCGCCTAAGCACCGCTACAATATGACCGAGGTGTAATATCGTGGAGGGGGCACCGCACACGGATAAGGAACAATCAATGATCAACTTGTGTGTTCTAGGGTGCCCCCTTACCCCCATATATAAAGGAGGGAGGGAGGAGGTGGCCGGCCCTAGGGGGGGCGCGCCATGAGGAGGGGGAAACCTACTCCAAGTAGGTTTCCCTCTCTTTTCCTTATCTTATTTGGAGGGGGAAGGAAAGAGTACTAGTATTAGGAAGTAGTACTAGTAGTAGTAATAGGAAGAGGGGGAAGGAGAAAGGAAAGGGGGGGCCGGCCCCCCTCCCCAATTCGGATTGGGCTTGGGGGGGCGCGCCCCCCTCCCTTGCTCCTTCTCTCTTCCTCCTACATGGGCCCAATAAGGCCCATATACCTCCCGGGGGGTTCCGGTAACCTCCCGGGGCTCCAAACTTCTCCGGAACCTTTCCGGTGTCCAAATATATCCGTCCAATATATCAATCTTTATGTCTCGACCATTTCGAGACTCCTCGTCATGTCCGTAATCATATCCGGGACTCCGAACAACCTTCGGTACATCAAAATACATAAACTCATAATATAACTGTCATCGAAACCTTAAGCGTGCGGACCCTACGGTTCGAGAACGATGTAGACATGACTGAGACACATCTCTGGTCAATAACCAATAGCGGGACCTGGATGCCCATATTGGTTCCTACATATTCTACGAAGATCTTTATCGGTCAAACCGCATAACAACATACGTTGTTCCCTTTGTCATCGGTATGTTACTTGTCCGAGATTCGATCGTCGGTATCCAATACCTAGTTCAATCTCGTTACCGGCAAGTCTCTTTACTCGTTCCGTAATACATCATCTCACAACTAACATATTAGTTGCAGTGCTTGCAAGGCTTATGTGATGTGCATTACCGAGAGGGCCCAGAGATACCTCTCCGACAATCGGAGTGACAAATCCTAATCTCGAAATACGCCAACCCAACATCTACCTTTGGTGACACCTGTAATGCTCCTTTATAATCACCCAGTTACGTTGTGACGTTTGGTAGCACCCAAAGTGTTCCTCCGGTAAACGGGAGTTGCATAATCTCATAGTTATAGGAACATGTATAAGTCATGAAGAAAGCAATAGCAACATACTAAACGATCGGGTGCTAAGCTAATGGAATGGGTCACGTCAATCAGATCATTCAACTAATGATGTGACCTCGTTAATCAAATAACAACTCATTGTTCATGGTCAGGAAACATAACCATCTTTGATTAACGAGCTAGTCAAGTAGAGGCATACTAGTGACACTTTGTTTGTCTATGTATTCACACATGTATTATGTTTCCGGTTAATACAATTCTAGCATGAATAATAAACATTTATCATGATTATAAGGAAATAATAACTTTATTATTGCCTCTAGGGCATATTTCCTTCAGTCTCCCACTTGCACTAGAGTCAATAATCTAGATCACCATGTGATTAACATCGATAGTTCACATCATCATGTGATTAACACCCATAGTTCACATCGCCATGTGACCAACACCCAAAGGGTTTACTAGATTCGGTAATCTAGTTCACATCGCTATGCGATTAACACCCAAAGAGTACTAAGGTGTGATCATGTTTTGCTTGTGGGAGAATCTTAGTCAACAGTCTTTCACATTCAGATCCGTTATGTATTTTGCAATTTTCTATGTCTACAATGCTCTGCACGGAGCTACTCTATCTAATTGCTCCCACTTTCAATATGTATCTAGATCGAGACTTGGAGTCATCCAGATCAGTGTCAAAACTTGCATCGACGTAACCCTTTACGGCGAACCTTTTTTTACGTCCATAATCGAGAAACATATCCTTATTTCACTAAGGATAATTCTGACCGCTGTCCAGTGATCTACTCCTAGATCACTATTGTACTCCCTTCCCAAATCAGTGGTAGGGCATACAATAGATCTGGTATACAGCATGGCATACTTTATAGAAACTATGACTGAGGCATAGGGAATAACTTTCATTCTCTTTCTATCTTCTGCCGTGGTCGGGCTTTGAGTCTTACTCAACTTCACACCTTGTAATACAGGCAAGAACTCTTTCTTTGTCTGCTCCATTTTGAACTACTTCAAAATCTTGTCAAGGTATGTACTCATTGAAAAAACTTATCAAGCGTCTTGATATATCTCTATAGATCTTGAAGCTCAATATGTAAGTAGCTTCACCAAAGTCTTTCTTTGAAAAACTCCTTTCAAACACTCCTTTATGCTTTGCAGAATAATTCTACATTATTTCCGATCAACAATATGTCATTCACATATACTTATCAGAAATGTTGTAGTGCTCCCACTCACTTTCTTGTAAATACAGGCTTCACCGCAAGTCTGTATAAAACTATATGCTTTGATCAACTTATCAAAGCATATATTCCAACTCCGAGATTCTTGCACCAGTCCATAGATGGATCGCTGGAGCTTGCACATTTTGTTAGCACCTTTCGGATTGACAAAACCTTCTGTTGCATCATATACAACTCTTCTTTAATAAATCCATTAAGGAATGCAGTTTTGTTTATCCATTTGCCAGATTTCATAAAATGCGGCAATTACTAACATGATTCGGATAGACTCAAGCATAGATACGAGTGAGAAGCTCTCATCGTAGTCAACACCTTGAACTTGTCGAAAAACCTTTTGCGACAATTCTAGCTTTGTAGATAGTAACACTACTATCAGCGTCCGTCTTCCTCTTGAAGATCCATTTATTCTCAATTGCTTGCCGATCATCGGGCAAGTCAACCAAAGTCCAAACTTTGTTCTCATACATGGATCCCATCTCAGATTTCATGGCTTCAAGCCACTTTGCGGAATCTGGGCTCACCATCGCTTCTTCATAGTTCGTAGGTTCATCATGATCTAGTAGCATGACTTCCAGAAAAGGATTATCGTACCACTCTGGCGCGGATCTTACTCTGGTTGATCTACGAGGTTCAGTAGTATCTTGTTCTGAAGTTTCATGATCATCATCATTAGCTTCCTCACTAACTGGTGTAGGTGTCACAGAAACAGTTTTCTGTGATGTACTACTTTCCAATAAGGGAGCAGGTACAGTTACCTCGTCAAGTTCTACTTTCCTCCCACTCACTTCTTTCGAGAGAAACTCCTTCTCTAGAAAGTTTCCGAATTTAGCAACAAAAGTCTTGCCTTCGGATCTGTGATAGAAGGTGTATCCAATAGTTTCCTTTGGATATCCTATGAAGACGCACTTCTCCGATTTGAGTTTGAGCTTATCAGGATGAAACTTTTTTCATATAAGCATCGCAACCCCAAATTTAAGAAACGACAGTTTAGGTTTCTTGCCAAACCATAGTTCACACGGTGTCGTCTCAACGGATTTAGATGGTGCCCTATTTAACGTGAATGCAGCTGTCTCTAATGCATAACTCCAAAACGATAGTGGTAGATCGGTAAGAGACATCATAGATCGCACCATATCTAATAAAGTACGGTTATGACGTTCGGACACACCATTATGCTGTGGTGTTCCATGTGGCATGAGTTTGTGAAACTATTCCACATTGTTTTAATTGAAGACCAAACTCGTAACTCAAATATTTTACCTCCGCGATCATATCGTAGGAACTTTTATTTTCTTGTCACGATGATTTTCCACTTCACTCTGAAATTCTTTGAACTGTTCAAATGTTTCAGACTTATGTTTCATCAAGTAGATATCCCCATATCTGCTCAAATCATCTGTGAAGGTCAGAAAATAATGATACCTGCTGCAAGCCTTAATATTCACCGGACCACATACATCAGTATGTATGATCTCCAATAAATCTGTTGCTTGCTTCATTGTTCCGGAGAACGGCGTTTTAGTCATCTTGCCCAAAGGCATGGTTCGCAAGCATCAAGTGATTCATAATCAAGTGATTCCAAAATCCCATCAGCATGGAGTTTCTTCATGCGCTTTACACCAATATGACCTAAACGGCAGTGCTACAAATAAGTTGCACTATCATTATTAACTTTGCATCTTTTGGTTTCAATATTATGATTATGTGTATCACTACGATCGAGATCCAACGAACTATTTTCATTGGGTGTGTAACCATATAAGGTTTTATTCATGTAAACAGAACAACAATTTATTCTCTTACTTAAATGAATAACCGTATTACAATAAACATGATCAAATCATATTCATGCTCAACGCAAACACCAAATAACACTTATTCAGGTTCAACACTAATCCTGAAAGTATAGGGAGTGTGCGATGATGATCATATCAATCTTGGAACCACTTCCAACACACATCGTCACTTCACCCTTAACTAGTCTCTGTTTATTCTGCAACTCCCGTTTCGAGTTACTAATCTTAGCAACTGAACTAGTATCAAATACTGAGGGGTTGCTATAAACACTAGTAAAGTACACATCAATAACATGTATATCAAATATACTTATGTTCACTTTGCCATCCTTATTATCTGCCAATCACTTGGGGTAGTTCCGCTTCCAGTGACCAGTCCCTTTGCAGTAGAAACACTTAGTCTCAGGCTTAGGACCAGACTTGGGCTTCTTCACTTGAGCAGCAACTTGCTTGCTGTTCTTCTTGAAGTTCCCCTTCTTCCCTCTGCCCTTTTCTTGAAACTAGTGGTCTTGTCTACCATCAACACTTGATGTTTTTCTCGATTTCTACCTTCGTCAATTTCCGCATTACGAAGAGCTTGGGAATCGTTTCCGTTATCCCTTGCATATCATAGTTCATCACGAAGTTCTACTAACTTGGTGATGGTGACTAGAGAATTCTGTCAATCACTATCTTATCTGGAAGATTAACTCCCACTTGATTCAAGCGATTGTAGTACTCAGACAATCTGGGCACATGCTCACTAGTTGAGCGATTCTCCTCCATCTTTTAGCTATAGAACTTGTTGGAGACTTCATATCTCTCAACTCGGGTATTTGCTTGAAATATTAACTTCAACTCCTGGAACATCTCATATGCTCCATGACGTTCAAAACGTCTTTGAAGTCCCGATTCTAAGCCGTTAAGCATGGTGCACTTAAACTATCAAGTAGTCATCATATTGAGCTAGCCAAACGTTCATAACGTCTGCATATGCTCCTGTAATAGGTCCGTCACCTAGCGGTGCATCAAGGACATAATTCTTCTGTGCAGCAATGAGGATAAACCTCAGATCACGGATCCAATCCGCATCTTTGCTACTAACATCTTTCAACACAATTTTCTCTAGGAACATATCAGAATAAACATATGAAAGCAACAACGCGAGCTATTGATCTACAACATAGATATGCTAATACTACCAGGACTAAGTTCATGATAAATTAAAGTTCAATTAATCATATTACTTAAGAACTCCCACTTAGATAGACATCCCTCTAATCCTCTAAGTGATCACGTGATCCAAATCAACTAAACCATGTCCGATCATCACGTGAGATGGAGCAGTTTCATTGGTGAACATCTCTATGTTGATCATATCTACTATATGATTCACGCTCGACCTTTCGGTCCCCGTGTTCCGAGGCCATATCTGTATATGCTAGGCTCGTCAAGTATAACCTGAGTATTCCGCGTGTGCAACTGTTTTGCACCCATTGTATTTGAACGTAGAGCCTATCACACCCGATCATCACGTGGTGTCTCAGCACGAAGAACTTTCGCAACGGTGCATACTCAGGAAGAACACTTTTTGATAATTAGTGAGAGATAATCTTAAAATGCTACCGTCAATCAAAGCAAGATAAGATGCATAAAGGATAAACATCACATGCAATCAATATAAGTGATATGATATGGCCATCATCATCTTGTGCTTGTGATCTCCATCTTCGAAGCACCGTCGTGATCACCATCATCACCGGCGCGACACCTTGATCTCCATCGTAGCATCATTGTCGTTACGCCATCTATTGCTTCTACGACTATCGCTACCGCTTAGTGATAAAGTAAAGCAATTACAGGGCGTTTGCATTTCATACAATAAAGCGACAACCATATGGCTCCTGCCAGTTGCCGATAACTTCGGTTACAAAACATGATCATCTCATACAATAAAATATAGCATCATGTCTTGGCCATATCACATCACAACATGCCCTGCAAAAACAAGTTAGACGTCCTCTACTTTGTTGTTGCAAATTTTACGTGGCTGCTACGGGCTTAAGCAAGAACCAATCTCACCTACGCATCAAAACCACAACGATAGTTTGTCAAATAGACTCCGTTTTAACCTTCACAAGGACCGGGCGTAGCCACACTCGGTTCAACTAAAGTGAGAGAGACAGACACCCACCAGCCACCTTTAAGCACGAGTGCTCGTAAAGGTGAAACCAGTCTCGCGTAAGCGTACGCGTAATGTCGGTCCGGGCCGCTTCATCTCACAATACCGCTGAACCAAAGTATGACATGCTGGTAGGCAGTATGACTTATATCGTCCACAACTCACTTGTGTTCTACTCGTGCATATAACATCAACGCATAAAACCTAGGCTCGGATGCCACTGTTGGGGAACGTAGTAATTTCAAAAAATTTCCTACGCACACGCAAGATCATGGTGATGATATAGCAACGAGGGGAGAGTGTTGTCTACGTACCCTCGTAGACCGAAGCGGAAGCGTTGACGCAACATAGAGGAAGTAGTCGTACGTCCTCTGGTTCAACCGATCCAAGTACCGTTACTCCGGCACCTCCGAGTTCTTGACACGCGTACAGCTCGATGACGCACCCTCGATCTCCGATCCAGTAGAGGCGCCGAGGGGGAGTTCCGTCAGCATGATGGCGTGGTGACAATCTTGATGTTCTCCTGTTGCAGGGCTTCGCCTAAGCACCGCTACAATATGAACGAGGTGTAATATCATGGAGGGGGGCACCGCACACGGCTAAGGAACGATCAATGATCAACTTGTGTGTTCTAGGGTGCCCCCCTACCCCCGTATATAAAGGAGGGAGGGAGGAGGTGGCCGGCCCTAGGGGGGGCGCGCCATGAGGAGGGGGAAACCTACTCCAAGTAGGTTTCCCTCTCTTTTCCTTATCTTATTTGGAGGGGGAAGGAAAGAGTACTAGTATTAGGAAGTAGTACCAGTAGTAGTAATAGGAAGAGGGGGAAGGAGAAAGGAAAGGGGGGGCCGGCCCCCCTCCCCAATTCGGATTGGGCTTGGGGGGGGGGGCGCGCCCCCCTCCCTTGCTCCTTCTCTCTTCCTCCTACATGGGCCCAATAAGGCCCATATACCTCCCGGGGGGTTCCGGTAACCTCCCGGGGCTCCAAACTTCTCCGGAACCTTTCCGGTGTCCAAATATATCCGTCCAATATATCAATCTTTATGTCTCGACCATTTCAAGACTCCTCGTCATGTCCGTAATCATATCCGGGACTCCGAACAACCTTCGGTACATCAAAATACATAAACTCATAATATAACTGTCATCGAACCTTAAGCGTGCGGACCCTACGGTTCGAGAACGATGTAGACATGACTGAGACACATCTCTGGTCAATAACCAATAGCGGGACCTGGATGCCCATATTGGTTCCTACATATTCTACGAAGATCTTTATCGGTCAAACCGCATAACAACATACGTTGTTCCCTTTGTCATCGGTATGTTACTTGTCCGAGATTCGATCGTCGGTATCCAATACCTAGTTCAATCTCGTTACCGGCAAGTCTCTTTACTCGTTCCGTAATACATCATCTCACAACTAACATATTAGTTGCAGTGCTTGCAAGGCTTATGTGATGTGCATTACCGAGAGGGCCCAGAGATACCTCTCCGACAATCGGAGTGACAAATCCTAATCTCGAAATACGCCAACCCAACATCTACCTTTGGTGACACCTGTAATGCTCCTTTATAATCACCCAGTTACGTTGTGACGTTTGGTAGCACCCAAAGTGTTCCTCCGGTAAACGGGAGTTGCATAATCTCATAGTTATAGGAACATGTATAAGTCATGAAGAAAGCAATAGCAACATACTAAACGATCGGGTGCTAAGCTAATGGAATGGGTCATGTCAATCAGATCATTCAACTAATGATGTGACCTCGTTAATCAAATAACAACTCATTGTTCATGGTCAGGAAACATAACCATCTTTGATTAACGAGCTAGTCAAGTAGAGGCATACTAGTGACACTTTGTTTGTCTATGTATTCACACATGTATTATGTTTCCGGTTAATACAATTCTAGCATGAATAATAAACATTTATCATGATTATAAGGAAATAATAACTTTATTATTGCCTCTAGGGCATATTTCCTTCAAGAAGCTGATGTGTACGTGATGATTCCACCCATGCAAAACCCCAGCGGACCCCCTCTTGATAGTACGATGCCCTCTACGCAACTAGTCCACCGAGAAAGAAACGAAAGAGCTACACCGTCTTGAAATACACTCCGAGGGGAAGAAGGCGCCTCGTGCCAGGGGAGAATCTATGAATAACTCAAAGCACAAGATTAGTCCGCAAACATGTTGTCATCAATCACCAAAACTACCTTGAGAGAGATATGTCGTAACAATGAGCCTGAAGACTCATTGGTGACCCGGCGCGTGTTCCAGATGGATGACAAGACCCAAGGCCCAGCAGGCCGGTTTATGTTAGTGGTGGTCCGGTTTAAGAGGAAAGGCATGAGGAACATTTATCTTACAAGGAGTTAAGACCTGGACTTGTATCCGGTTTGTATTAGAAGAAAGACTAGTCCTAATCCTAATAGGACTCCACATGTAACCCACCCCTTCAACATATATAAGGAGGGGCAGTGCTCCCCAAAAGGGACAAGTTCCACAAGTTGGACAAGTTAGGTTTAGACAATAGCTCTCGAGATAGAGCACTCTTGTAACCGTAATCATCATCATCAATATCAATGAAGCAGGATGTAGGCTTTTACCTCCACCGTGAGGGGCCAAACCTGGGTAAAACATCACGTCTCTCGTCCTGCTCAACCCCTCTCAAGCTACCACATAGATGTGTTGGCCTCGCGACTAAGTCCTGACACCTAGAACATCTGCCGTGACAATTCCACGACAGGTAGGGAGTAGCAGCTCCCACGGGGAGGAAGATTAGGCAGAGGGAGGCGATTTCGAGGGAGAAGAGGAAGGCCAAGCTGCGGGGTGGAGGTGATGGTGGTGCCCGTTGTTAGAGAAAATATCTGTAATCTCAACCAACCTTCCTTCTTCGTATCCCCCTCAAACTCTTGTATCTTCTTGTATGCCAAGGCAGGATCCTGCCCGATCGCTAATATATATGACGCCGCTCCCCATCGAGGGAGTAGGGATCGCTCATTATCTTTCATGGTCATCACAGCCACCTCTTTTCATACATCTGGACACAAACCAAAACCCTAGAAACCACATACCATCGTCTCTATGGCTTCCTCTGCTGGTGTCGCCCTCAACCTCGGTTCGCCGCCATCCGAGAAGCTCGCAAGAGGAAACTTTATCCTCTGGAAGACTCAGGTGCTCCCAGCCCTGCGAGATGCGCAAGTGACTGGACTCCTCGACAACTCAGACGCCGCTCCTCCCAGGATGGTGGAGGTCACAAAGGCGGACAAGACCATGGCCCTAGAGCTGAATCCTCTGTATGGGCCCTGGATGGCCAAAGACCAGCAGGTCCTGTCTTATCTTCTGAATTCCATGTCGCCAGATATCCTTGCGCATGTCGTCGGGAAGGACTCCACCTTTGAGCTCTGGACGACGGTGACAAACCTCTTCGCCTCGCAGTCACAATCTCGGATTACCAATCTGAGAATCTCCATCACCAACACCAAGAAGGTCAGCATGTCAAGCTCGGCATATATGGTGAAGATGAAGAGCCTCGGGGATGAACTAGCTGCTGTCGGTCATCCCGTCTCTGATCCGGAGATGGTGGACTACATCTTGGCCGGACTAGACCGCGAATATGACTCCTTGGTGGCGGCGATCGGTGTTGTCAAGAACACCATCACCGTCGATGATCTCTTCGCTCAGATCTCTGCCTTTGATCAAAGGATGGAGATGCTAGGCGACTCAGCTTCAGGCGGGTTCCACTCATCTGCTAATGCGGTCTACAAAGGCCGTGGACAGTCCCGCGGCAGATCCCGCGAGCAAGGAGGAAGGGGGCGTGGCCGTGGTGACCGCGGTGACCGTTAGCCCTTGTCTTCCAATGGAGGCATCGGCTTCAGAGGACGCCCTCGACAGTAGCAACAACAATAGCAGGTGCGTGAGCAGCAGCATAATTACCCTGAGTGTCAAATATGCTACAAACATCATCCAGGAGGTGCTTGGGTCTACTGGTGGTGCTATGAGGAGAAAGAGCCAGAAGAAAAAGCGGTGCATGTCGTCTCCTATGATGTGGACACAAATTGGTATGCCGACAGTGCAGCAACAAACCACATCACAGATGAACTAGAGAAGTTAACGATGCAGGAAAAGTACAATGGGGGCGACCAAATTCGCACGACAACCGGTTTTGGTATGGATATCACACACATTGGTAGTTCAATTGTTGAAAACCCCGTGAAAAATTTACATTTGACAAATGTCTTGCATGTTCCTCAAACATCCAAAGATCTTGTTTCCGTTCATCGATTCACTCTTGATAACAATGTTCTTATAGAATTCTATCCTTATTTTTTTTCATGAATAGTAGTGGGAGCAAACTCAACAAAATAACTATCATGTGAGGCATAATCCAATTGAAAATTAAAATCAAGATGACAAGTTTCATGGTTATCATTGTTCTTTATATCATACATGTCATCACAATATTCATCATAGATAGCAACTTTGTTCTCATAATCAATTGGAACCTCTTCCGAAATAGTGGATTCATCACTAAATAAAGACATGACCTCTCCAAATCCACTTTCATAGTTATCACAATAAGATTCAACACCCTCCAAAATAGTGGGATCATTACTTCCTAAAGTTGACACTCTTCCAAACCCACTTTCATCAATGTAATCATCATAAATAGGAGGCTTGTTGTCATCATAATAAATTTGCTCATCAAAACTTGGGGGACAAAAAATATCATCTTCATCAAACATAGCATCCCCAAGCTTGTGGCTTTGCATATCATTAGCATCATGGGTATTCAAAAATTCATACTAACAACATTGCAATCATGCTCATCATCCAAAGATTTAGTTCCAAACATTTTAATAAATTCTTCTTCTAACACTTTGGCACAATTATCGGAATCCTTATTTTCACGAAAGCATTAAAAAGATGAAGCATATGAGGCAACCTTAATTCCATTTTTTGTAGTTCTCTTTTATAGACTAAACGATAAAACAAGAAACTAAAAGATTCGATTGCAAGATCTAAAGATATACCTTCAAGCACTCACCTCCCCGACAACGGCGCCAGAAAAGAGCTCGATGTCTACTACACAACCTTCTTCTTGTAGACGTTGTTGGGCCTCCAAGTGCAGAGGTTTGTAGGACAGTAGCAAATTTCCCTCAAGTGGATGACCTAAGGTTTATCAATCCGTGGGAGACGTAGGATGAAGATGGTCTCTCTCAAGCAACCCTGAAACCAAATAACAAAGAGTCTCTTGTGTCCCCAACACACCCAATACAATGGTAAATTGTATAGGTGCACTAGTTCAGCGAAGAGATGGTGATACAAGTGCAATATGGATGGTAGATATAGGTTTTCATAATCTGAAATTATAAAAACGGCAAGGTAACAAGCGATAAAAGTGAGCGTAAACGGTATTCCAATGCTAGGAAACAAGGCCTAGGGTTCATACTTTCACTACTGCAAGTTCTCTCAACAATAATAACATAATTGGGTCATATAACAATCCCTCAACATGCAACAAAGAGTCACTCCAAAGTCACTAATAGCGGAGAACAAACGAAGAGATTATTGTAGGGTACGAAACCACGAACACCTCAATGTTATCCTTTCTGATCGATCTATTCAAGAGTCCATAGTAAAATAACACGAAGCTATTCTTTTCGTTCAATCTATACTAGAGTTAGTACTATAATAACACCTTAATACACAAATCAACCAAAACCCTAATGTCACCTAGATACTCCAATGTCACCTCAAGTATCCGTGGGTATGATTATACGATATGCATCACACAATCTCAGATTCATCTATTCAACCAACACAAAGAACTTCAAAGAGTACCCCAAAGTTTCTACCGGAGAGTCAAGATGAAAACGTGTCCCCTATGCATAAGTTCACAAGGTCACTGAACCGCAAGTTGATCACCAAAACATACATCAAGTAGATCACGTGAATATCCCATTGTCACCACAGATAAGCACATGCAAGACATACATCAAGTGTTCTGAAATCCTTAAAGACTCAATCCGATAAGATAACTTCAAAGGGAAAACTCAATCCATTACAAGAGAGTAGAGGGGGAGAAACATCATAAGATCCAACTATAATAGCAAAGCTCGCGATACATCAAGATCATGTCGAATCAAGAACACGAGAGAGAGAGAGAGAGAGAGAGAGATCAAACACATAGCTACCGGTACATACCCTCAGCCCCGAGGGTGAACTACTCCCTCCTTGTCATGGAGAGCGCCGGGATGATGAAGATGGCCATTGGAGAGGGATTCCCCCCTCCGGCAGGGTGCCGGAACGGGTCTAGATTGGTTTTCGGTGGCTACGGAGGCTTGCAGTGGCGGAACTCCCGATCTAGGTTTCTTTCTGGAAGTTTGGGTATATATAAGAGGTGTTGGAGTCAGGAACAAGTCAGGGGGTCCCCGAGGCGGCCACGAGGTAGGGGGTGCGCCTAGGGGGTAGGGCACGCCCCCACCCTCGTGGGTGCCTCGGAACTCTTCTGGCGCATCTCTGATACTCTGTGGGATTCTTTTGGTCCAAAAATAATCTCCGCGAAATTTCAGGTCAATTGGACTCCGTTTGGTTTTCAAAACAAGGAAAATAGAAACTGGCACTGGGCTCTAGGTTAATAGGTTAGTCCCAAAAATCATATAAAATAGCATATAAATGCATATAAAACATCCTTGATGGATAATATAATAGCATGGAACAATAAAAAATTATAGATACGTTGGAGAGTATCAAGCATCCCCAAGCTTAATTCCTTCTCGCCCTCAAGTAGGTAAATGATAAAACAGAATTTTTGATGTGGAATGCTACCCAACATAATTTTCAACGTAATCTCCTTATCGTGGCATGAATGTTCAGATCCAAAAGATTCAAGATAAAAGTTTAATATTGACATAAAAATAGTAAAACTTCAAGCATGCTAACCAAGCAGTTATGTCTTATCAAAATAACATAGCCAAAGAAAGCTTATCCCTACAAAATCATATAGTTTGGTCATGCTTCATTTTCTTCACACAAAATGCTCCCATCATGCATAACCCCGATGACAAGCCGAGCAATTGGTTCATACTTTTTAACGCGCTTTAGCCTTTTCAACCCTTACGCAATACATGAGCGCAAGCCATGGATATAGCACTATAGGTGGAATAGCATATGATGATGGGGGGTTATGTGAGAAGACAAAAAAAATAAATTCTCACATTGACGTGGCTAATGAACGGGCTATGGAGATGCCCATCAATTGATGCCAATGCGAGGAGTAGGGATTGCCATGCAACAGATGCACTAGAGCTATAAATATAAGAAAGCTCATCAAAAGAAACTAAGTGGATGTGCATCCAACTTGCTTGCTCACAAAGACCTAGGGCACTTTGAGGAAGCCCATCATTGGAATATACAAGCCAAGTTCTATAATTAAAAATTCCCACTAGTATATGAAAGTGACAAAAATAAGAAACTCTCTATCATGAAGATCATGGTGCTATTTTGAAGCACACACTACTAGGAAAAGGCCTACTAATGGCGCACTGGTTTTGCCTACTAATGGCGCATTACCAGTGCACCATTAGTAGCACGCCACTAGTATATCTTACTAATGGCGCACCACAGGTGCGCCATTAGTATCTAGTATACTAATGGCGCACCAACTAGTGCGCCATTAGTATGTAACAGCATGCGCCATTAGTGTGCCTCCCGGGGGGCCATACGCAAGCATGGCTTTGTCATACTAATGGCGCATTCTCTGTTGATGCGCCATTAGTATCCTTTGGCATACTAATGGTGCACCTGGTGGTGATGCGCCATTAGTATGAATATTTGTTTTTTTTTCTTTTTCTGATTTTTGCGCAGGTTACAAAATATATTATTAGACAGAATATAAAATATATTATTGGACAGAATATAGACAGCAGCACACAGCAACATCAGATTCATCGAATACAATAGAAGATTAGTCTCCGAATACAATTCATCATATTAGTCTCCGAATTCAAAAGACCGAACAAAGATAAAACATTACAAGTCTCAAGACCGCGAGTATCGAGTTTGTCGGAAGTAATACTAATCCTAACAAGTCCCATTAATCATCATCATACAACTTTTACTCGTTATTCATAACAAGTCATACGATCATCATCTTGATAGTCTTCGAACCAACCCTACTTAATTGTTCTTAGCACATGATCATCAGTATTAGGCAGGACCTAAATACCCTATTTAAGCTAAAATAGCATAAAATAATATAGACCCTGACTCTCCATTATGGAGAATGGAGAACATCCTGTCTCCAATTCTTGCGCTTCGCTTCCTTTTGCTTCCAAGAAGCTCCTTACGACTGTCCATACATTTTTTCCATCCTTTGATTTTCATGTCTCCACTTCTTTTAGAAATCTCGTATGGACAGTTGAGATTCGTAGGACGACCTGGCTGTATGTTCAAAACATTAACACTACCTTTCAGATACATCATATGAGGCACACAATTCTCTGGGATTATCTGTTGAAAAACATAGTAATAACTTCATAGTTAGCAATGATGTACTAGTTTTAGAAGTATGCAAAAGATGCACGGATGTCGTAATAGTAAAAATCTTACCAGGGTATCTCCATGGTAGTTACCGTAGTTGAACACATGCACTAGTGGCACATATTTACCATAATGTTGAGGAGTTTGATTGTAGATATTGTAATTCTCAATGTCAGTACAAAATCCGACCAAATGATTTTTCTCCTTGTAAGTTGTTAATTCGGAGCCATCGGTGTAGTGGGTTTTGTCTACCATCTCCCGCACATTCTTTGAACAATAAAAATAAGCTGTCAATGGAAATAAGCTGTCAACTATTTTGAAATAAACAATATAAATTAGCTAATAACTATGTTTGAGAAACTCACATAGCGGTAGAACTAGAGGCGTATCAACAAGGACCCAAATGTCCATATTGTCTTGGTTGATGTCAGGATTACCAAGATCCATGGTGATAAGCATGCCCTCATCAAAACCATACATCTTGCAAAATGCTTCCCAATTTTTGCAACCAAAATGGGTTACGCTCTCAGAATTATATAGCTTTACTTCAAAGTCCACATCGTGATGAGTCCTTAGGTGAATTTTCTTTGTTTTAGAAATTTCATGGTCTTCAAAATCTATCCTCTCCAAGACATAGCGTCTTGCATGGCATGGGATAAGCTATACTCGAATTGTAAAAGATGAAAATTACATGTTGAAATAGTTGAAGTCATGCTTAATTATGAAAATAACACTTGTCGTCGTTGTGTACCATTTCAACTTCGAAGGTCTCCTCGAGCTTAATGCTGAAGCGCCGATCATCGTCCAGGTGAGGCATGTCGCACAGACCTCGATCGTCGTGGCACCAGTCGCACTTCGCCGGGAGACTTTCGTCGTCCGATGATGATGACGACATATCCTGGGACAGCTCCTAGAATTGCTTGCCGCCCGAACCACCGGCCTCATTGTTGTGGGCCATGTTTCGCTCTAAATAGGAAAAAAGTTTGGTCAAAAAGTTGGTTATTGTCAAGGAACAAGATCATGGTCTCATCATTTAGGGTTTGTCGACACCGAGGCACCCTAAAAGCCTAAGCTTTCATCATTTAGGGTTTGTTGATGCCGAGGCACCCTAAAAGCCTAAGCGTACATCATTTAGGTTCTCATCAACACCGATGCATCTAGGTCAGCCAAGTTAAGTTTTCATCATTTAGGGTTTATCGATGCCGAGGCACCCTAGGTTGGGCCTAATCACTTGGCTCTATTGCCACCTAGGTCGACGCCGAGGCACCCTAAAAGCCTAAGCTTTCATCATTTAGGTTTTTATCGACACCGAGGCACCCTAAAAGCCAAGGTTTAATCATTTAGGGTTTGTCGACGCTAAGGCACCCTAAAAGCCTAAGCTTTCATCATTTAGGGCCGGGGTATATTAGTACTTAATCAAGTAGCAGATGGTCTAACTAAGGGTTTTGGAGTCAAGGAACATAATTTAGCTTGTAACAAAAGATGGGAATGATATCTATCTATCACCAATCTTGACTGGGAGTGTTGGGCTGAGCATAACAGGGTGATAATGAAGCATTAGTAGATTGCATCTTACATGTCCAGCTCTACTTTCTCATGGTTTTTTCTCCCACTGATTGGATATATATTGCATGTACACAGAATATCTCAGATAGAGGAATACAACTAGTTTCCAATAATTGCCAAGGAACAATTTTGGAAATCTACAGATTAAGTACTAAGATACCCCGGCCCATGCATTAGTCGCAAGTACCCCATATGCCCTATTTTTAGCAAAGTCATGCTAAAATTCACGGAAAATTTCAGCATGACCTTTGCTGAAAATAGTACATATGGAGTACCCGAATTTGCCGGAACGGAAGTTAATCGACATTCCGGCAAACTCAAGGGCCTCTCGGGGTACCTGCAAAATCATTGAGCAGGAAGCCCCCAACAGCACCCGAAGTATATGTAACAAAAAACAGGTGACAAAACTTGCACACCCCTCTCCGCTTAACGAGGCATGGAAACAGTGCCAGGACAGCAACCAAACACTGTCCAGGCACAGTTTAGGGAGGCTCCAAGCCAGACACGATTCAGTGTGGACACTATCCAAACAGACCCTAAGTGACTGGGGATACTGGTAAAAACTTAGTTTAGCTCCTTTCACACATAGATAAGTAGTTGGGAAAAAGACACAATTTCCTGTAAGAACTTGAAAAAGAAACTACGCCATATGTACTTCAAGACTTCAAGTATATAGCCATAAAAAATAGTTCATGCATGTATGAGCCGTGGATCGTGCTGTTTGCGGAAAGAGTAAACCCATAGGGGGCAACTTACCTGTTATTTCAGGCTTTGTATTAAAATTTCAAGCAACTACAATGAGACATGTAAAAAAGGTGCTATCTCTCTCTTGTGCTATCTCTCTCTTGCAAAAAAGTGCAGTTCCTTTAAAGTTTCAAATTTGCACTTGCATTGCATTTAAACATGCCCATTGGTTGTGGGTGAACCATTCAGAACAATCAGCCATGGCAATGTCACATTTCAGCACCAAAGTGGCTTGCAGGATCCCTAGCAGGCTCGTAACGCAAAGCATTTCCAATCACAGAAGAGGAGTACTAGGGGAAGGATGCGCGTACACTTGAGGGAGGCAGTGTACTGGGGGAAGCAGGAGGAGTCGGCGATCCGGGCCGCGTTGGGGTAGGGCCGGAGTTGAGGTGGAGCGGAGACCGGAGTTGAGGTGGAGCTCAAACGAATCCTCCAAGACGGCGTAGCAGAGCTTGGTGCAGCTCCTAGGCACGACGATGGAGCACGGGGTGGTCGGTGGCCGCGGTGACGCGCGGTGGCCGCGCTAGGGGAGGCGGCGGCCGTAGAGGGTTCGGCCGGCTGGGCGCGCCGCGGCGGAGGGCCGGCAGCGGCGGCAGGGGCAGCGCAAGACCACAGTGGCGGCGGCGTCGCCGACGGCGTGCAGGCGTGGCGGACGGAGGGGGCGGAGCAAGGGGGCGGCGGCGTAGGGTTGGGGTCGAGTGCGGGATATGGCGAGGGAGGGAGGGAGGCCACAGTGCGAGGGAAATAGGTGGAGTGGGGGAGGGTTAGCAATGGCGCACCTCCCCCTAGTGCGCCATAAGTACGCCGATTCTAATGGTGCACCTTCCCCTGGTGCGCCATTAGAATTTTGTTTCAATTACTAGCCCGACTGGTCAGGTTATATTCCACCTAACCCTATCTCCATCAGAACACGCCCACTAGCCCGACTGGTCAGCACGCAGCACACACACTAGGAGGTCCTGGGTTCGATTCCCAGGCTCCCCAATTTTTGTTTTTATGCATTTAAAATGCTGTTTGATATTTATTTGTGTTTAAATATGTTCAAACTTGTTTAAATCATGACAGTAATATTTTTTTTGTAAAAACAGTAATAATTTTTTAAAAAATATCATCAAATTTGTTATTTGAAAATATTTATGAAGATGAAAAATATCATCAAATTTATTATTTGAAAATATCATCAAAATTTTTATTTGAAAATATAATCAAATTTCTTTTTCTTTGCAATTTTAGTTGCATTCATTTGTGACGATGGAGCGGGCCGGGGAGGGTGCTGGGGAGAGGGTGCGGTGGGTCGTCGGCGACGATGGAGTGGGGGAGGGTGCGGGCCGGGGGTCGGCGGCGGCGGCCGGTGGAGCGGGGGAGGGTGCGGTGGGTCGTCGGCGGCGGTGGAGTGGGGGAGGGTGCGGGGGGTCGGCGGCGGCAACCGGTGGAGCGGGGGAGATGGTGCGGGGGGTGCTCGGCGGCGAGGGGGACCGGATCTGGCGAGGTGGGATAGCGAACGAGATGGAGGGGGATCGAGATCGAGTGTCCATGAAATTTAAAAATATTAATGATATCAAAAAGTGCCCATGAAATACAATCGAGAAATGAAGACTACGATTTAAATACAATCGATCTTAGCTAGCTATCTGTTCACAATCTTCTTGCCCTTCTTTTTCGCAAATGGAGTTCTTCTGTGGAACGGACGTCCTTTAGGTAGGGTGGTCCTGCTTCTTCTTGTGGTGTGTGCTGCTACTTCATCGTCGTCGTCATGTTCGATCTTCGGGTCGCCGTACTTGTCGAAGTCTTGCTCATTGGCTACTCCATCCATTTCGATGATCTTCCTTTTGCCTCTCCTCACAACAACACGACTGGGCTTTGACGGGTCGGTAATGAAGAAGCATTGGTCCACTTGGGAAGCCAGGTAAAAAAAATATATATATATATACTAATGGCGCACCGGGTAATAGTGCGCCATTACTAGTTTAAACTAGTAATGGCGCACTGTGAAACGATGCGCCATTAGTAGTTTTGCAAAAAAAAGGAATAATTTTTTTTACAGTAATGGCGCACTGTCTGCTTGGTGCGCCATTACTACTTAGAACTAGTAATGGCGCACTTCGACCTAATGCGCCATTAGTATGTATGGAAAAATGGAAAAAATAATAATTTAATACTAGTGGCGCACCCTGTTTCTGGTGCGCCATTAGTGTCTTCCACACTAATGGCGCATCACCAACCGGTGCGCCATTAGTATATAGTAGTGACGCATTGCTTCCATGGTGCGCCATTAGTATCAATCCTATCTATAGCCCTTTTCCTAGTAGTGACAAGTGTGGAAAAAGGATAGTAACATTGCCACCTCTCTCTCTTTTTCTCTCATTTTTTTGTTTGGGCTTCTTTGGCCTCCTTTTTTTCTTTTTTTTATTTGGGCTTATTTGGCCTCTCTTTTTTATTTGGGCTTCTTTGGCCTCTTTTCCTCACATGGGACAATGCTCTAATAATGATGATCATCACACTTTTATTTACTCATAACTCAATGTTACAACTCGATACTAGAACAAGAATATGACTCTATGTGAATGCATCCGGCGGTGTACTGGGATATGCAATGAATCAAGAGCGATATGTATGAAAGAATTATGGAAGTGGCTTTGCCACAAATATGATGTCTACTACATGATCATGCAAAGCAATATGATAATGATGGAGCGTGTCATAATAAATGGAACAGTGGAAAGTTGCATGACAATATATCTCGGAATGGCTATGGAAATGCCATAATAGGTAGGTATGGTGGCTGTTTTGAGGAAGATATAAGGAGGCTTATATGTGATAGAGCGTATCGTATCACGGGGTTTGGATGCACCGGCGAAGTTTGCACCAACTCTCGAGGTGAGAAAGGGCAATGCACGGTACCGTAGAGGCTAGAAAATTGCGAAAAGGTAAGAGTGCGTATGATCCATGGACTCACATTAGTCATAAAGAACTCATATACTTATTGCAAAAGTTTATTAGCCCTCGAAGCAAAGTACTACTACGCATGCCCCTAGAGGGACAGATTGATAGGAAAAGACCATCGCTCATCCCCGACCGCCACTCATAAGGAAAGCACTCAAAAGAACACCCCATGCTTCAAATTTGTCACACAACATTTACCATACGTGCATGCTACGGGACTTGCCAACTTTAACACAAGTATTTATCAATTTCACAATTACCCAACTAGCATGACTCTAACAGTAGCACCTTCATATCTCAAAACATCTATCAAGTATCATAGTATTCAATGCACTTTATATGAAAGTTTTTATCATGCCCAT
This sequence comes from Triticum aestivum, assembly GCF_018294505.1. Lineage (NCBI taxonomy): Eukaryota > Viridiplantae > Streptophyta > Magnoliopsida > Poales > Poaceae > Triticum > Triticum aestivum. The sequence continues at coordinate 596,449,817 of NC_057800.1, read as the reverse complement.
CTTGAATGCCTATCATATTAGGACTAATTTTATAGCCAAAGCAAATTACCATGCTGTTCTAAAAGACTCTCAAAATAATATAAGTGAAGCATGAGAGATCAACAATTTCTTCAAAATAAAACTACCACCATGCTCTAAGAAGATATAAGTGAAGCACTAGAGCAAATGACAAACTACTCCAAAAGATATAAGTGAAGATCAATGAGTAGTTGAATAATTATGTAGCTATATGAAGAATCTCTAACATTTAACAATTTCAGATCTTGGTGTTTTATTCAAGCACCAAGAAAAACAAAATAAAATAAAATGACGCTCCAAGCAAAACACATATCATGTGGTGAATAAAAATATAGCTCCAAGTAGAGTTACCGATGAACGAAGACGAAAGAGGGGATGCCTTCCGGGGCATCCCCAAGCTTAGGCTTTTGGTTGTCCTTGAATATTACCTCGGGGTTCCTTGGGCATCCCCAAGCTTAGGTTCTTGCCACACCTTATTCCATAGTGCATCGAATCTTTACCAAAAATTTGAAAAGTTCACAACACAAAACTTAACAAAAAACTTGTAAGCTCCGTTAGTATAAGAAAATAAATCACTACTTAGGTACTGCTGTGAACTCATTCTAAATTCATATTGGTGTAATATCTACTGTATTCCAACTTCTCTATGGCTCATACCATCGATACTACTCATAGATTCATCAAAATAAGCAAACAACACATAGAAAACAGAATCTGTCAAAAGCAGAACAGTCTGTAGCAATCTGGATAGTTCAAGTACTTCGGTCACTCCAAAAATTCAGAAAATTAGGACAACCAGGAAAATTTGCATATTGATCTACTGTAGTTGGAATTGGTATTTTATCACTCTCTGGTAAAAACATGATAATTATTTTCGTGAGCGCATACTTTCCGTTTTTATCAGCAAGATCAAACAACAATCACCCAAGAAGATCCTAAAGGCTTTACTTGGCACTTTATTGAAACAAAAGCTATAAAACATGATTACTATAGTAGCTTAATCATGTGGAAACACAAAAACAGTAGGGGTGAATATTGGGTTGTCTCCCAACAAGCGCTTTTCTTTAATGCCTTTTAGCTAGGCATGATGATTTCAATGATGCTCGCACAAAAGATAAGAATTGAAACATAAAGAGAGCATCATGAAGAATATGACTAACACATTTAAGTCTAACCCACTTCCTATGCATAGGGATTTTGTGAGAAAACAACTTATGGGAACAATAATCAACTAGCATAGGAAGGCAAAACAAGCATAACTTTAAAATTTTAAGCACATAGAGAGGAAACTTGATATTATTGCAATTCCTACAAGCATATATTCCTCCCTCATAATAATTTTCAGTAGCATCATGAATGAATTCAACAATATAACCATCAGATAAAGCATTATTTTCATGATCTACAAGCATAGAATTTTTATTACTCTCCACATAAGAAAATTTCTTCTCATGAATAGTAGTGGGAGAAAACTCAACAAAATAACTATCATGTGAGGCATAATCCAATTGAAAATTAAAATCAAGATGACAAGTTTCATGGTTCTCATTGTTCTTTATATCATACATGTCACCACAATATTAATCATAGATAGCAACTTTGTTCTCATAATCAATTGAAACCTCTTCCGAAATAGTGGATTCATCACTAAATAAAGTCATGACCTCTCCAAATCCACTTTCATAATTATCACAATAAGATTCAACACCCTCCAAAATAGTGGAATCATTACTTCCTAAAGTTGACACTCTTCCAAACCCACTCTCATCAATATAATACACATAAATAGGAGGCATGCTATCATCATAATAAATTTGCTCATTAAAACTTGGGGGACAAAAAACATCATCTTCATCAAACATAGCATCCCGAAGCTTGTGGCTTTGCATATCATTAGCATCATGGGTATTCAAAAAATTCATACTAAAAACATTGCAATCATGCTCATCATCCAAAGATTTAGTGCAAAACATTTTAATACATTCTTCTTCTAACACTTTGGCACAATTATCGAAATCCTTATTTTCATGAAAGACATTAAAAAAATGAAGCATATGAGGCAACCTTAATTCCATTTTTTTGTAGTTTTCTTTTATATACTGAACTAGTGATAAAACAAGAAACTAAAAGATTCGATTGCAAGATCTAAAGATATACCTTCAAGCACTCACCTCCCCGGCAACGGCGCCTGAAAAGAGCTTGATGTCTACTACACAACCTTCTTCTTGTAGACGTTGTTGGGCCTCGAAGTGCAGAGGTTTGTAGGACAGTAGCAAATTTCCCTCAAGTGGATGACCTAAGGTTTATCAATCCGTGGGAGGCATAGGATGAAGATGGTCTCTCTCAAGCAACCCTGAAACCAAATAACAAAGAGTCTCTTGTGTCCCCAACACACCCAATACTATGGTAAATTGTATAGGTGCACTAGTTCGGCGAAGAGATGGTGATACAAGTGCAATATGGATGGTAGATATAGGTTTTTGTAATCTGAAATTATAAAAACAGCGAGGTAACATGCGATAAAAGTGAGCGTAAACGGTATTGCAATGCTAGGAAACAAGGCCTAGGGTTCATACTTTTACTAGTGCAAGTTCTCTCAACAATAATAACATAATTGGATCATATAACAATCCCTCAACATGCAACAAAGAGTCAGTCCAAAGTCACTAATAGCAGAGAACAAACAAAGAGATTATTGTAGGGTACGAAACCACCTCAAAGTTATCCTTTCTAATCGATCTATTCAAGAGTCCGTAGTAAAATAACACGAAGCTATTCTTTCCATTCAATCTATCCTAGAGTTCGTACAAGAATAACACCTTAATACACAAATCAACCAAAACCCTAATGTCACCTACATACTCCAATGTCACCTCAAGTATCCGTGGGTATGATTATACGATATGCATCACACAATCTCAGATTCATCTATTCAACCAACACAAAGAACTTCAAAGAGTGCCCCAAAGTTTCTACCAAAGAGTCAAGACGAAAACGTGTGCCAACCCCTATGCATAAGTTCACAAGGTCACTAAACCCGCAAGTTGGTCACCAAAACATACATCAAGTAGATCATGTGAATATCCCATTGTCACCACAGATAAGCACATGCAAGAGATACATCAAGTGTTCTCAAATCCTTAAAGACTCAATCCGATAAGATAACTTCAAAGGGAAGCTCAATCCATTACAAGAGAGTAGAGGGGGAGCAACATCATAAGATCCAGCTATAATAGCAAAGCTCACGATACATCAAGATCATGCCAAATCAAGAACACGAGGGAGAGAGAGAGAGATCAAACACATAGCTACTTGTACATACCCTCAGCCCCGAGGGTGAACTACTCCCTCCTCGTCATGGAGAGCGCCGGGATGATGAAGATGGCCACCGGAGAGGGATTCCCCCCTCGGGCAGGGTGCCGGAACGGGTCTAGATTGGTTTTCTGTGGCTACGGAGGCTTGCAGCAACGGAACTCCTAATCTAGGTTTCTTTCTGGAAGTTTGGGTATATATAAGAGGTGTTGGAATCGGGAACAAGTCAGGGGGTCCCTGAGGTGGCCACAAGGTAGGAGGGCGCGCGTAGGGCGCGCCCCCACCCTCGTGGGTGTCTCGGAACTCTTCTGGCCCATCTCCGATACTCCGTGGGCTTCTTCTGGTCCAAAAATAATCTCCGTGAAATTTCAAGTCACTTGGACTCCGTTTGGTTTTCCTTTTCTGCGATACTCAAAAGCAAGGAAAAAACAGAAACTGGCACTGGGTTCTAGGTTAATAGGTTAGTCCCAAAAATCATATAAAATAGCATATAAATGCATATAAAACATCCTAGATGGGTAATTTAATAGCATGAAACAATAAAAAATTATAAATACGTTGAAGACATATTAAGCATCCCCAAGCTTAATACCTACTAGTCCTTGAGTAGGTAAATGATAAAACAGAATTTTTGATGTGGAATGCTACCCAACATAATTTTCAACATAATCTATTTATTGTGGCATGAATGTTCAGATCCAAAAGATTCAAGATAAAAGTTTAATATTGACATAAAAATAGTAATACTTCAAGCATGCTAACCAAGCAGTTATGTCTTATCAAAATAACATAGCCAAAGAAAGCTTATCCCTATAAAATCATATAGTTTGGCCATGCTTCATTTTTGTCACTCAAAATGCTCCCATCATGCATAACCCCGATGACAAGCCGAGAAATTGGTTCATACTTTTTAACGCGCTTCAGCCTTTTCAACCCTTACGCAATACCGACAGCCACAGGATCTCCTGCGCGCGCGCCCAACCACGGTCGGGCAGCGGATCCGCTGCATCGGGTTATATGGGGAACACCCGTGTGCCTGCAGGGGCCGCGGCCACACCGACAGCCACAGGATCTCCTGCGCACATAGCGACAAACTCGCCTGCTGCATCAGCACATGCAGGTTGGCCCGGATCTTTTGTGGCAAGTATACGAGTGGTTCAGCCAGAGGTTTCTTCATGTGTTATGACTCGGCTACAGAAAGGTATACGAAATCCTAAAATAAGGAAAGATGGAACTATACCATATGGGTTGCTATGTATTTCAGGAGAACCAACAATGTTGAATAGTGCACTTGAGGATCCTAAGTGGAAGAAGGTGATGGATGGGGAATATTCTGCACTCATGAGGAAGAAAACCCGGCATCTTGTACCAAATCAGAGAGGTAAAAATATCATTGATTGCCACGATGTATAGAATCAAAAAAATGGCAGATGGCTCCATTGACAGGTATAAGGCAGGTCTAGTTGCAAAGGGCTTTAAGCAACATTATGTCATCGACTATGAGGACACATTTAGTCCTATTGTGAAAGCTGCAACTATCAGACTTGTGCTAGCTATTGATGTGTCCAGAGGATGGAGTCTAAGGCAACTAGATGTACAAAATGTGTTTCTGCATGGTGTTCTGGAAGAGGAAGTGTCGGTGTCAAAACCGGCGGATCTCGGGTAGGGGGTCCCGAACTGTGCGTCAAAGGAGGATGGTAACAGGAGGCAGGGAACACGATGTTTTACCCAGGTTCGGGCCCTCTTGATGGAGGTAAAACCCTTCGTCTTGCTTGATTTATTTTTGATGATATGGGTATTACAAGAGTTGATCTACCATAAGATCGAAGAGGCTAAACCCTAGAATCTAGCCTATGATATGATTGTATGTATATGATCTATCGACTAGCCTGGCCTCGGTTTATATAATGCATCAGAGGCCTAGGATAACAAGAGTCCTAGCCGAATATGCCGGTGGGGAGGAGTCCTTGTCTTGATCACGAAGTCTTGTAGAATCTTCCATGTATGCGGCAGCTGTCTGAACTGGCCCATGAGTATACGGCCATGGGGGTCCTCTGCCCAATCTAACAGATCGGGAGATGACGTGGTGAGTACCCCCTAGTCCAGGACACCGTCAGTAGCCCCCTGAACCGGTCTTCAAGTTAGAGACGCTCCTCGATTCTTCCGAACTGTTCTTCATCTTCGGTTGTCGGTCTTGGAAACTGGTTCAACAAATCATCCCATCTTCGATCTTGAGGATCGCCGAAATGCATTCGACGAGTTTACATGCTGGGTATCCGAGGAGCCCCTTTAAGTTTCCGGCCTTTATCAATGCCTTGTTATTTTTATGCCACACCTCGGGTTTGAAGTTGATCCCGGGAGGCAGTGTCCTCTTGCGTACGAGCTCTAACGCTGGATAGCATTCGAGGTATCTTCTGCAGCCAAGCACTAATGCCGGACTGCTTCCGAGCTCCAACACCGAAATGTATCCGAGCTCCAACGCCGGACTGTGTCCAAGCTCCAATGCCGGACTATATCCAAGATGTCATAGATCATCTTGGTCCAAAAAAGTTGAAGGAGTTTAGCCGAGCTTAATGCTGGAAATGACCTCTATGGAGCCAGCCACTAGGGCCCGAGCTTTATGCCGGACTGCTTCCGAGGTGGTGCACCACCCCGACTATGGGCCAATTTTTTGTCAATATTTTTTATTGGTGCAATTTATTCTCTGCCGAGATATATAGCCAGTAGCCCTCAAGGTGTGTATTGGTTTAAAACCCGAGATGCACCTGAAGGATGATGTAAGACCGATGATCCCAGTAGCCGCTGAGACTCAGTTTGATTTGTAAAATCGGCCTGAGGATCAAGTCCTAGCTCGGCAGGTTGGGTGCGACACAAAAAGCGGTGTGCTCAGTCCTCGAGACTCAGGTTGGGTGCGGCCGACCAACCTGAGGATCAAAATCTCCTCGGAAACTGTATTGCACTTAATTTTTTTTGCATTGGATAGGCAATGCAGTATCCCCCGAGACACTGGTCGGGTGGCAACACCAGATTAGGGGATCGATGTGCCCCTTTAATATTTGTAAATAATAAGCTCGAAGCCCAGTAGCCCCCGAGCCCTAATGCGGGCACGGGTGGCCGAATTAAGGATCGATATCCATAGTAAAATCACAAATTATGTGTAATGACTCTATGTATCCAAGTACTTTACGTCATTAATGCTCGGATCCGCATTGTACAAAACTTTGTTGACTGACCATCGGCTTCCACCTCCTCGGCCAGTAGCCGAAGAGTGTTTGTCCTACTTTATAAAGCCTTTATGAGGGCAAAGATTTACGACAAACAAGGAAATCTGGCCATATGGTTTTATAAACAAAGGTATGCAGAGAGATATGTTATATTACTGTTTAACATAAGAAATGTCTTCCAAAGAAAATAGTCCCGCTATCGGTTCCTTTCTTTGGGTTGTCATGCTAAGCATGATCATGAAACCTCAGCTCTAATGTAAGAGCAAAATATCGAGGATTTAGTTTGGGAGGCCAGTTAATAGCCCCCGGTAGTGTTCGGCGATAGTCGAGGTCAAGCCGTAAACACTTCGGCCATTGTTATGAATGGCCCGTCATTTAACACAGTCATCGGATCGCTGACCAGTTTGCGCTTATTGTGACAGTTAGTTTTCGGCTTTCTCCACTGAGGTGCTTAACAATGTGAGCTGGAAGCACAATTGCAGTGGTTCTCCCTTTGCACACCTAGCCGAACAAAGCGGAACGTAGGAAGCAAGTGCAAGAGTCGGGCAACCCAACTATTGACCGAAGACACAACTCGAAACCGATGCATATATAGCAATATCCGAGAATGTTTTTGCCGAATCTCTAAAGGTGTCCGGCGTTGCACTGCGAGACTTGTGTTGATAACACACAAATAGTTTAAAAGTGCCATAAGCTTGGAAAACCAAAAAACGTCAGTAAAAACTTGACGCCCGAACAAGATCAAGTGTTCGGTGCCAATCCGAAAATTGGTCTTAAAAAGAGTGCTTCTGTCATGCTTTAAAATGACACATCCTATCTTAAGACTTCAAGCGGGTCAACCTATGGCTTCAACCTCCTATCCCGAAGGCGGAGTACTTCTCATTAGGCCAGTTTAGCAAACTAAACTCTAGCAGCGTTGAGAGAGAAATTAGGCTCCCTGGCTAGTGACCACACACTCGTGTTGAAAAAGGGAGTGATGAATAATAATAGTAATAAAAACTTTGCAACAACTAAGAAGAAGAACACTTATTATAAAATGGCTCATATAAATTTAAGAGCCCCCAAGTGACTTGGCTAAAAGAATTTTATGTATAATGATTGTATGTACCGAAGTACTAATATCATATCTTTGTTCACCCGAACTTTAAACGCGTCTTAACCGACCGTCGGCTTCTCCCTCTTCGGTCAAGGACCGAAAAGTGTTATGTACTCCACCTGTCGAGAATATCGACAGTGTTTCCGATAACCAGGCAACCGGGCCATAAGGCTGTAACAGACAAAGCGCGCTCAGGGAACTTATGCTATATTACAGACGAAGTGTAAGAAGCATCTTCAAAGAAAATAGTACCCCCACCGATACCTTTCTTCGGTGCTCATTATTACTATGAGACTTGTGCAATAGATTTTTTGTACTCATGAGTTCCGTTGTGTGCCGACCATGATTGAAAACAATAAGAGCGCTAGCTTTCGGCTTCACCCAGTCTGAGGTTAGAGCTCGGAGGACCCGGTCATGACAATCGCAGAGGTGCTCCCTTTACTCCCTAGCCGAACAATCGGGAACGTAGGGGTAAGCACAGGAGCCAGGCAACCCAGCTTGCAAATCGCTTAAGTCAATATGGTGCATATTGTGGCATAATACACGAACAAGGAACGAAGCCGTACAAGTATAATCATATGCAAGAGGAAAAACTTCATAAAGGAAGCCCCCAAATAAATGGGGTATTTGAATATGTGTGTCACAAACAAAGTTTGGACAAGGAAATTTTTTACAAGCAACTTTTTTCCAAAAAAGTATAATGCTTGGTCGAACCGAACACAAGTTAAAAATTAAAACTTTGAGCATGAAAGCGTCTTAGCTGGTTAATGTGTTCGGCATTGATGACACGGTCCGAGCTTGATGCGGGACAAGGTTCCATCCCCCAAGCCGGTCCCGAGGTGGCGGAGCGAAGAGCTCGACACGCCGAAGTGGTGACATAGCACAGTCAATGCAGACCGGTAGAGTGACGACGAAGTCCCCGGATCATTTTCCTGTGCACAAAAAATAGTGCAAACCGGAGGTAATAGTAATAATAATAATAATAATTAAAAAAATCGTTGCGTAATAAATAATTTGTGCAAAGTGAGGAATAAAAGAAATATGGCCTGGCGTCGAAGTCAATGTCGATGCAGGGCGTCGGCGTGATGCGGTAAAGGCGTGGCAAAGCCTGAATTCACAGGTCAGTCCGAGTTCCGTATGCGGCGTTCACCGGACAATGTACGGAAACTGACCGAACCACCACGCGACCGTCGTTAATGCAGCCATCATTTGATAGACCTGTGTACAGATGATGGACAAACCGGAGTAATAATTCATTGGGAAAAATAAACCCAAACAAGCAAAAAAAATACTAGGATTAATAGCACCTGGTTTATTTGTTGTAGCAGTCCGAAGAAAGGTGATTCCCAAAATTGGGACTCGATCCGCACACCCATTGCCTGATGGGCGATAAAGCGACGGTATGGCGATGCTGGCAAAGGTTGGCTCGCCGAGGCAAAGCCCTCGGTCCAGCTAACGTGACAGAGCTGGTCGGCTAGTGACGCCGAAGTCTCCGGAGTAGGTTGATGAAGAGATGGCGAAGACCCCGGTCCAGCCGAGATGTCGAAGCCTCGATGTCAGCCGATGAGTCGAAGTAGGTCGGCGTGATGGACACCAGCTTGAAGAAGCAATAGTGTGGCCCTGCCGATGCAGGTCATGACGGGGTCGATGCCGGCTTGATGAAGTGACCGTGCGGCGATGCCGGTATGCCCGCTCCGTGTAATCCATGGGGCGGTGATCTTGGTGATGATTTATCCTTCGCGATGCCGGACTCTTGTTCGGCTTGCCGAGATGATGATCCGAAGAAGTTGAGCTCGGCTCAACAAAGTGACGACGTGTCTAGCACAGGTCAGCAGCCTTGAAGCAATATCGCCGGACTGGTTTGACACTAGCATGATGATGAAGGCGACCTCAGGGGAGGCTTAAAAATTTACGGGCGCGTGTTTAAAAACAACGCACAATACCCTAGAAGAGAATTCCTCTAAAAAGGTTGTCCAATGTCACGTTCATAAAGAAACATGAATTCGGGTCGGATCCATATTCGCGCAGAAAACGGATCCGAAAATTGATCCACTCATCGGAAGGTTCTCGGAGTTTGAACCGTCGGACCGAGCTGAAATTTGGAGGGGTGGTAGATATGGGAATTCCGCAGTAGATGAATGGTTGGATCTTCCAAAGGACCTCCGAGCTAGGCTCTGGAGACCATGCCCTAAACTCATCCAGATTCCCGTCCAGATTTGACAGGGCTCCGGTATATCGTAGATTGTCGGAGAATCCTCCATCGGAACTTGACGAAATTTTGCATGGCTGTTGTAGACTCAATTCCGCACAATTCCACCAAAGGGATCGTCAAAGCGATGCTCTAAGAGGTGGTGGCAGCGGATACAAGTTTGCTGTTCGGAAAAACAAGACGGTCGCCCGAGGGCAATGTCGACGTTGAGCCCCCGAGCTCCATGGATGATTCCTCCATGATCTTGATAGAGGTCGGAGTTGATGTTGATGAAGGCCCTCGTCCGAACATGATGATCGGAGATGGAGCATGGTCCTCGGTCGAGCCAAGGTGACCAGTCGAGCCAGCGACAAATATGTCGGCATCGCACTTGACCTGCAGACGAGCCATCGATCCTTTTGCCGATCACACAGCGGAACTCTCAATGAAAGCACCAATGTCGGTGTCAAAACTGGCGGATCTCGGGTAGGGGGTCCCGAACTGTGCGTCTAAGGCGGATGGTAACAGGAGGCAGGGAACACGATGTTTTACCCAGGTTCGGGCCCTCTTGATGGAGGTAAAACCCTACGTCCTGCTTGATTTATTCTTGATGATATGGGTATTACAAGAGTTGATCTTCCACGAGATCGGAGAGGCTAAACCCTAGAAGCTAGCCTATGGTATGATTGAGTGTATATGATCTATCGACTAGCCTGGCCTCGGTTTATATAATGCACCAGAGGCCTAGGATAACAAGAGTCCTAGCCGAATACGCCGGTGGGGAGGAGTCCTTGTCTTGATGACCAAGTCTTGTAGAATCTTCCATGTATGTGGCAGCTGTCCGAACTGGCCCATGAGTATACGGCCATGGGGGTCCTCGGCCCAATCTAACAAATCGGGAGATGACGTGGTGAGTACCCCCTAGTCCAGGCCACCGTCATGAAGTGTTTATGAGACAGCTGAAGGAAATATGCCCTAGAGGCAATAATAAAGTTGTTATTTATATTTCCTTATATCATGATAAATGTTTATTATTCATGCTAGAATTGTATTAACCAGAAACTTAGTACATGCGTGAATACATAGACAAACAGAGTGTCCCTAGTATGCCTCTACTTGACTAGCTCATTAATCAAAGATGGTTATGTTTCCTAACCATAGGCATGTGTTGTCATTTGATGAATGGGATCACATCATTAGGAGAATGATTTGATGGACAAGACCCATTCGTTAGCTTAGCATTATGATCGTTACAGTTTTATTGCTACTGCTTTCTTCATGACTTATACATGCTCCTCAGACTATGAGATTATGCAACTCCCGAATACCGAAGGAACACCTTGTGTGCTATCAAACGTCACAACGTAACTGGGTGATTATAAAGATGCTCTACAGGTGTCTCCGATGGTGTTTGTTGAGTTGGCATATATCGAGATTAGGATTTGTCACTTCATGTATCTGAGAGGTATCTCTGGGCCCTCTCAGTAATGCACATCACTATAAACCTTGCTAGCATTGTGGCTAATGAGTTAGTTGCAGGATGATGCATTGTGGAATGAGTAAAGAGACTTGTCGGTAACGATATTGAACTAGGTATTGAGATACCGGCGATCGAATCTCGGACAAGTAACTTACGGATGACAAAGGGAACAACGTATGTTGTTATGCGGTTTGACCGATAAAGATCTTCGTAGAATATGTAGGAACCAATATGAGAATCCATGTTCCCCTATTGGTTATTGACCGGAGATGAGTCTCGGTCATGTCTACATAGTTCTCGAACCCGTAGGGTCCGCATGCTTAACGTTCGGTGACGATCAGTATTATGAGTTTAAGTGTTTTGATGAACCAAAGGTTTTTTGGAGTCCCGGATGTGATCACGGGTATGACGAGGAGTCCCAAAATGGTCGAGACATAAAGATCGATATATTGGAAGCCTATGTTTGGACATCGGAATGGTTCCAAGTGAGTTCGGGCATAATCCGGAGTGCCGGGGGGTTACCGGAAACCCCCGGGGAGTATATGCGCCTTATTGGGCCTTAGTGGAATAGAGGAGAGGAAGGGAAAAGGTGGGAGGCGTGCCCCCTTCCTTCCTTCTCTCCTCCCCTTCCTTCTCTCCTACTCCTACTACTCGGAAGGGAGGAATCCTACTCCCGGTGGGAGTAGGACTCCCCTAGGGCGCACCATAGAGAGGGCCGACCCTCCCCCTCCTCCACTCGTTTACATACGGGGGAGGGGGCACCCCATAGACACACATGTTGATCATTTATCTCTTAGCTGTGTGCGGTGCTCCCCTCTACCATAATCCACCTCGGTCATATCATCGTAGTGCTTAGGTGAAGCCCTGCGCCGGTAGCTTCATCATCACTGTCATTATGTCGTCGTTCTGACGAAGCTCTCCCTCGACACTCTGCTAGATCGTGAGTTCGTGGGACGTCACCGAGCCAAATGTGTGCAGATCACGGAGGTGCCGTACTTTCGGTACTAGGATCGATCGATTGTGAAGACGTATGTGTTGGAGATATGCCCTAGAGGCAATCATGTATGATGATCTTTCCTATGTGTTTATGAATAAAGATAGTCCTTGGACATTATCAATGATGTGTATCAGCAAGTACGTGACTTGTTTGTGGGACTATGCATTGTATGATGACTGTCCTAAAAGGTGCCTAGTCGAAAGGGCTGTGTGGATACGCAGCCAACTAGACTAGCATATGACACGTCCGATGGCTTGGTATCACTAGCCATGGAGCATTGGATGCTAACCGGATAATATGGACTTGGAAGGATCTGGTCGGATTCGACGTGGTAGGATCCGAGTCGAGATAAGGTCCGAGTCAGACAGACCCAACTATGAGACGCAGCGATATGACATCTGTGAGTCTCTAGTACAACATACGTTCTATGTCCTAAGACCTGAGCTGGCGCATGTACTCGGTATGGTAACAGACTTGCTTTGGGCCAACCAAACGCTACTCCGTGACTGGGTATTTACAAAGGTAGGTTTCGGGCTTGTCCAGACCCATGCTGCGAGACATGGTCGAGCAAGATGGGATTTGCCCCTCCGATCAGGAGAGATATACTCTGGGCCCCTCGTGTGACCCGACCAGGATAACCTTGGCCATGCGACAAGGATTATGAGATAATCTAATTGTGGTCGGCATCACTGGAACAAGAAAGAGGTCGGGCTAACACAAGGATGATAGACTTGCCTTGAGCCCAACAACATATATCGTGTGGCAAAAGGAATGGAAGTATGATGTACAGGTTCGCCTAACCAGCTTCATAGTCTGTTTGGTGTTCGGCATGCCTTGCTAGAGGCCGCTACCAACTGTGCAGTCCAGAGGTTATCCAAATTGCGACCAAGCCGGCTTGAACCTAAGGGGTCGCGCGCTTAAGGGAAGGAACCTACGAGGTCGGATCCGAGGACACTAGTCGGATGTGATCCGAGTTGTATTTGGATTGTGGCCGAGTAGACTTATGGGCTTTATGGTCCGTGCAAGGCCCAAGTGTTGAGCCTCCGACGGACGCCTATATAAAGTGGAGGTGCCGCACACTCACACGATTGATCGCTTCGGCGTTGTCACTAGGGTTTGCATGTGTTGCGAATAGACACCTCCACTCGCCGCCGGTTGTGTGATCGGACCTAGCAGTCCATCGCACGACATTCCTCCTGCACGCGCGGATACCTTTAGAGGCGGTGCACTTGCGCCTCTCAAGCGAACCTATACGTGGGAACCAACTACTAGCTGTACGAGGGAGATCGGACGAGGAGGAGATGATCCACGAGGACGCGCTGCCCCAACTCTTCTTCGTGTTCCGTTCATGAAGCTTATGCTTGGATGGAAGAAGTGACTTCCTCGAATTCATGTGCACTTGGTGCAAGTTGCCGTCGTGAGTTTGAGAAAGATTGTTTTGTTTCCCTTGGAATCATCCCAAATCAGTCATGCATACGTGCGAAGTATTCTATGGTTTGGTAGATTAATTACCTCCACTCCATATGTGCTCCTAGCACACCAAGCCAATAATTGACGTGTTCAAGGAAAAGGAGTCTATGCTTGGGATCTAATCCATGGACTTGTGTAAGACTTCAAAATCCTTGATGATGGTTCCCCACCTGAACTCGATAGTGTTTTATTATAAGACTACTATGTGGTCATGCTCGTCTTGGATAGCGTGTTCACAGGTTTGTAGCAGAACCAGCTCATGTTTTGGAGCTTGCTATCGTAGTTCATTCCCCGAGAATCTCGCAACGTCATCTCATCAAATTGTGTTGCAAACTCTCATTTTCTTTCTAGACTGGATGGGTCTGGAATATCCTAACACCAACCAGATCTGAATCTCAGGCAGATGCGATGGTTGGAACGTACCCCAAGAACTATAATATTAGTCCCTCTCTAACCGGTAAAGTGGATGTCGTGGCCAACACACCCAGCCGGAAGACCTATTACTGAAGTATCTTGATTGAGGAAGTTGTCCACCTCCCCATAAGGATTTCGTAGGATTTACTCCAGAAGTTGTTCCCTATGGATCCTTTGTATTCCGAAGTCCGACCACTACTTGATGGTTATGTTGATGCTTTAAAACATGAATGTGGTAATCAGTACATCAAGGAGAACATCAGAAGAGGAGTGCTAAATGTCTCTCGGTCGATCATCCAGATTTCGCTCCATTGGCCTCGCTAAGGTGAAATCTGAGAAAGGGTTGTCTTTCTATGCATCTGCATTGTCCATCACTATACGTCAAGGTAGTAAGATGTGTTGCCAGGATCCTCGACACGGATGTTGGTAGAACCTTGATGAATATGGAATTGCTCAAGTTCTTGAGAGCACGCGGAAGCAAATCATCCCTTGCGTTGTCTTCAACAAGGTAGTTCACATCGTCCTTTCTAGCTCAAGTGTGTTGTTCTCTCGAACTCCCTCGAACGATCGTTTGTGACTGCCTTAGGCTGGCATAAAGAGTTTCAATGATATTTATATCAAAAGTAATTCTTTTTGCCACTTGAGGGAATAATTCTACGTGTCAACTTCCCCAAGGTGCTCGTTATGGTTTCATGGCAATTACTTCCGCGCCACCTTGACACCATCCACCATCTCTCTAAGCGTGGAATTGTTGCCCACCGAATCAAACCTTGTTGTTTGTCCTTCCATCCCTCTCGATGTGCTTTGTGTCTCAACTCAAGATGTTCCAACATCTCATTCCACGAGTTGATCTTGAGTGCTCAATCTTCGAGGAGATCGTGTCCTATGGAGTTTCTTCTGTCGCCATCGTGTTAGATAAAGATCACAAAAGCAAGGATGTCCAGATCAATTGGAGCAATGAACCAACATCTTCAGGAAGGGTAATTGGATCGACAAGATTGTGATAGTTTTGTGCCCCTCTGTCCTCTTACCTCACGTCTTGAATCTCGGGACGAGATTCTTGTTTAGTGGGGGTGAGTTGTCACAGCCCTAGAATACCTGAGTGGAATAGTTGCATCTGCACTCATGCATCATGGCCAAAATTTCTGAAAGTTGAATTGAGGTTTGTTGAAACCCTTAGAAACCAGTTCAAAAATAATCAACATTTAATTCTCATCAAATGAGTCCAAGGAAATGTTCCTGTTACTCTGAGAAAATATTGGTAGAAGGGAAAATTCAAACCAATATTTTTGGAGTCACAGAAATATTTATTTTGGACATTTGAATTAAATGATAATGTATTTGAATTGGCTTTATTTCTGTTATAAAAGAAATACATGCGCAATAATTTTGGAAATTATTGTGGGGCTCTAGAATAATATCTCTAGTCCATACAATAATTTACAGAAGCAAATAAATTTGTTTAGTACCCCTACTAAATCAAAACAAACAGACAGAAAATAGAAAACATAACAGAAAAATAAGAGAGAGAGAGAGAGAGAATCTCACCTGCTAACCAGGCCCAGGAGAGAATCGGCCCAGCCCACCAGGGGCGCCGAGGTCTTCTTCCACCTCCGCCAGTAGGCAGACGGCATGTGCCCATCGCACGCCGGCTACCTCTTGCTTCTGCCGACGCCCTGGACGACCCCAGACGATGCCACACCCCCCTGGAATCCCCTCGCTCCTCTCCCTCACTCTCTGCTCTCTCCTTTGCCCTCTAGTCCCTTCCACGAGCACGACCGAACGCAGTCGTCGCCGCCGACGAGCTCCCCCACGGCCACAGCCATCTCCGAGCCTCTCCGACGCGCCCCCGAGCTCCGCCGTGAAGCCCTGGTCATCTCTGCCGAGCCACATGACGCCGGACGCCCTGGAGCACCGTCGTCGACGCCATCGCCGTCCTCTTCCCCGACGATCACCGCCCTTCGATTCGCCGCCTCTGACGCTTCCCCGACCCCGCTGGGCTTCTCTGCAAGTCCTCAGTGAGCTGCTCTTCCGTTCGCCCCTTTCCCCGTCGCCTCGCACGTTCCCTAGCGCTAGCACTGCCGTGCCCGAAGCTCACCGCCACCCAGCCATGTCGCCGCCGTGGCCACCTTCACCTAGAGCCGCAACCAAGCGCACCACCGTGCTTAGCATGTCTTCGCGCAACTGTAGCCACCCCTAGATCCTCCTGCCTTGCACCATAGCGCCGAACCCGTCGTTGCTCGAGCCCCGGCCGCCGCCACGAGCTCGACTCCGACGAGCTCACTCCACCGCAGCCTCTCTCTCTTGCTCCAATGGATGCGCGAGAGTGCCAACTCTCTGTAGGTGGTCTCAGCCGCTAATTTGGTCGCCGGAGGGAAAAATTCGAGCCCCTCCGCCGTCTCGGCCTCGCCGGCGACTCAACACCGGTAGGGTTTGACCCCTGTTTGACCTCCCCTGCGTCCTGACGTGTGGGCCTATGCCCCTGTTTAATTAGTGTTAGGTAATTAGTGTTAATTAACTTAGTTAACTAGATGAGCCACTGACATGCGGGCCCAGCCTAGATTAGTTAAGTTAATCACCTACTTAGCACCAACAGGCACTGTTAGTTAGATGTGACACTGACACGCGGGTCCCACAGGTCAGGTTTGACCTGGACCGGGCCTGTTGACCTGCTGACGTCGGCATGACCTAATGCTGACGCAGTATTACATTTTCTGAATTTATTAATAACCAGGAAATTCCAGAAAATAGTATAAACTTCTAAAAATCATAGAAATTCAACCGTAACTCCAAATGAAATAAATTATATATGAAAAATGATCAGAAAAAATTGAAGAATCTGTTTATGTCACTTCCATGCATGATTGAACAAGTTAACCTAACTGAATAGGATAAATCATGATTAGGGCAATTTATGAACTAGCATTTGGAGTTGGAGTTTAACCCTGTTTGAATGCCACTTCAATTAACTTGGCTTACTGCTGCATTAGGTCAACTTAGTTCCTTAACATGACATGGCATTCATTTGATTGTGCATTGCAGTGAATGTTGGTTCTTTTGTGTTTGCTGGTGATTGTCCCCTCTCAGTAGATGTTACTTCGATGATGTGATCGATGACACCGATGAAGAGTTATACTATCTTCAGAAGTGCCAGGCAAGCAAAACCCCCTTGTTCATTCCGATACAATCCCACTCTCTCGCTCCTGCTCTCTTTTACTGCATTAGGACAACAACGATTCAACTGTTACATGTTGCGGTAGTTGAACCCCTTTCCTCTGCATGACCTGTCATTGCCACAGTAAATTGATGAAATCCACTAGCATGAGTAGGAGTTGTTTGAGCCCTGATGTGCCTACTCATTCATGTTTGTTTGTCATGCCTGCTATAGCTTAGAGTTGTGTCAGGTCTGATTCATAGGGGATGAACATGTCCTACTGTGTGTGAGCTAAGTGTGTTGAACACGATTTGGTAAAGGTATCGATGAGAGGCCATGTAGGAGTACATGGTGGGTTGTTTCATTGGAACCGTCTTTAAGCACCGAGATCTGTATGTGTGATTTAAGAACCAGCTACTACCACACATTGAGCCCGAAACCAATGGACCCTCTCGGCTTCTTAACCACCCTAGTCCTCTGTCCAGGAGTTGCAATTAGTTTCTAGTGTTTATAGGATATGTGTTGGCGGCCGTGCATAGCACCGACCCTAGGGGTGGGCTATGATGCGGTAGATACACCGTGGCCGGGCATGCCGGGCGCCCGTTTGGTGTCTTAGAACCCTGTACACATCATCCGGGGCCGTATGTGGAAACCTCGGCCGGACTCCCTACGGATGGAACCTGGATAGGCGATAAACCTGGACTAGAGACTTGAGTGTTTAGGTAGGCCGTGACCGACACCCTCGTTGGGCTTCCACTTGAAGGTTACCAAGTACATGCCATGTAAACGGCGGTAAGTGGTGAGAGCGTGTGTGAAGAAGTACACCCCTGCAGGGTTAACATCATCTATTCGAATAGCCGCATCCGCGGTAAAGGACTACTTGGTTGCCTATACAGTTCATAGACAAGTGAAAGTGGATACTCTAAAATGCGCAAGATAAGCATGAGTGCTATGGATGGCGTTCTCGTAGGGAGACGGGAGCGGATCCATAGTGGTGTATTGATATGGTGAATATGTGGACTCGTGTGCGCCACCTCAAAAGAGTTGCTTGCAGTCATAGTTCAGGTTAGCCACTGAGTCAAAGCTGGCTTGCTGCAGTTAAACTCCACTACCCTTTGTTGATACCGATGCATATGTAGTTAGTTGTGATGTAAGTCTTGCTGAGTACTTTTGTACTCACGTTTGCTTGATTTATGTTTTGCAGAGAGACTTCAGTCTCGCTAGTAGTTTCGCGTGGACTTTGACGTTTAGCTTGATACCTCAGCTACGATCTTGTGACCTCAGCAGGATCTGGTAGATAGTCAGGCTTCTTAGTTTTTTTTAATTTGTAGATGTCTGTACTCAAACATGTTAAGCTTCCGCATGTGCTTTGATTTGTATGCTATGATTGTTGGGTCATGAGACCCATGTTTGTAATATCTCTCTCCTCGGAGCCTAATGAATAAATACTTGAGTCATAGAGTTATGTTGTGATGCCATGTTGTATTTACACATATCGAGCATATTGTGTGTATGATTGAAATGCTTGGTATGTGTGGGATCCGACAATCTAGTTGTTTATCCTTGGCAGCCTCTCTTATGGGGAAATGTAGTCTAGTGCTTCCATGAGCCATAGTAGTCCGCTACAGCCCGGTTCACCGGAGTCCTGCTAGCCCAGCACTACTGCTCAGGACACTTGACTGGCCGGCATGTGTTTCACTTTGTTCATGTGTCTGTCCCTTCGGGGAAATGTCACACGGTGACATCGGGAGTCCTGCCTAGCCTGCTATAGCCCGGGTTCCTGGAGTCCTGTTAGTCCAGTGCTACAGCCAGGATTCACACGCTGCTGACCGACATGCTCGATGTGATTCATGTATGCCTCTCTCCATAGGTTGGTGCCGCTTTGGGTTCACGACTAGCCATGCCGGCCCGGGTTCTCTGTCATATGGATGCTAGCGACATTATCATATACGTGAGCCAAAAGGCGCAAACGGTCCTGGGCCAGGTAAGGTGGCACCCATGGGAATACCGTGCATGAGGCCGCAAAGTGATACGAAGTGTTACATGCTAGATCGGTGTGACTTAGGATCGGGGTCCTGACAAATGTCGATGCAGATGTTCGGCTCAGGGCCCGGTTCGCCGATCTTGCCAATGAAGATGTGAATACTGCCAAAGGGGACCCGATATCGGTACTCAACTGAACCGGCCTCGAGGCCCCAGCCTGCGTCGTCAATGTAGAGTTTGCCGTGACGACTCTTGGTCATCCGGCCCACAACGTATCCCTTGAGTCCTTCGAAGCTGCCCTCTAAGAACTTGAAACCATCGTGTGATGGCCCCATGGTGGGCGCCAACTGTCGTGGGGTTGTCACGGCAGATGTCCTAGTGCGAGGACTTAGTCGTGGAGCCATCGCAATGTAGTTAGCTTAAAGGGGTTAAAGTGGACAAAGGACGCAAGGAATAATACTAGTTCGGCCCCTTGCGGTGAGTGTAAAGCCTACTCCAGTTATGATGGTATTGCTAGGGTTTCGATGACCAGGGAGCGAATACGCTTTGCCTGGCTCTCGAGTTGTTGTTTTCTGTCCCCAAACCGCCGTCGGGTCGTCCCTTTATATACACAGGTTGATGCCCATCAGTTTATAGAATCCCGGCCGACTCATAAACGTGTATGGCTCGGTTTCTATCCTCCCCTATCTTACAACAGAAGTTACACACCCTATGAAGGTTTATGTCTACGGGCCCTAATCCGCCTTTGGGCCCTGGGCTCTATTATAGTAAAGCGACATGCTCCTTATCTTCATGGGCTTCAATATGGATAACTCCTTATGGGTATAACCTGGCCCCTCCTGGGAGGTTTATACTCAGTAGTTATATCCCCAACAACAACCAAGAATGCCTACCAGAAACTCGTTGATGAATCAAACGAGATTAGCTGCCTCATGCTGGCTTGTATGGAGCCCGATTTGCAGCAGAATTTTGAAGATGTTGGGGCTTTCGATATGATCGAGAGTCTCAAGAGCATGTTTCAGGTGGAGGCTAGGACCGAAAGGTTCAACGTCTGGTGATCCGTGATGGATTGTAAGCTGAAGCAAGGTGATCCACTGAGCCTGCATGTGATCAAGATGATCGGATATGTGCAAGCTTTGGATCGGTTGGGCTTCCCGCTCTTGGATGAGCTGGCTACTGATGCAGTTCTGGGTTCTCTTCCGCCCAGCTATGGGACGTTCATCTTGAACTATCATATTCATGGCATGGATAAGAAGCTCACTGAATTGCATGGGATGCTCAAAGTGGCAGAGCAGGATATTAAGAAAGGCACGCATCAAGTGTTGATGGTGCAGAAATCGGCTAAGTTCAAGAAGAGTTGGTCCAAGAAAAAGGCTAAGGCAAAGGGCACGGAGACGGTAACCTCCGCCGTTGTGCCGAAGTCTGGACCAGACTCAAAGACCATTTGCTATCATTGCAAGGAAACTGGTCACTGGAAGAGGAACTGTAGTAAGTGGCTTGCAGAGCCTGGCAAGAAGGCCGGTAATGCTTTTTCAGGCAAAGGTACACTTGTTGCATATGTTATAGACATTTACCTTGCTGACATACCTAGCATCTCTTGGGTATTTGATATCGGATCGGTTGTTCAAATTTGCAACTCGATGCAGGGGCTGGTAAGAACTAGGCGTGTGGCACAAGGGGAGATTGACATCAGGGTCGGCAACAAAGCAAGAGTTGCTGTGTTGGAGGTCGACATGATGCAGCTCCAGCTTCCTTCTGGATTTATTTTGGAATTGAATAATTGTTATTACATTCCTGCACTTAGTCGGAACATTATTTCTGCCTCATGCTTGATGAGACAGGGTTATGAATTCAATTTAAAGGACAATGGTTGTTCGATTTATTTGAATGGTATGTTCCATGGCTTTGTACCCATTGTTGATGGGTTATTTATATTGAATCTAGAATAGGAACCGGTCTATAACGTGAATGTCAAGAGGCATAAGCCTAATGCGATAAATCCGACATACTTCTGGCATTGCCGGCTTGGACACATTAGTCTGAAACGCATGAAGAATCTCCATGATGATGGACTCCTAACTTCGACCGACTATGGGTCGTTCGAGACATGTGAACCATGCTTGCTCGACAAGATGACTAAGTCTCCTTTCGCAAAGAGTTGTGAGAGGGCTTCCGAGCTGTTGGAACTAATACATAGTGATGTGTATGGACCAATGAGCACAACTGCCAGAGGTGGCTATTAGTACTTCATGACTTTTATCGACGACTTGAGTAGATATGGATATATCTATTTGATGAGGCACAAGTCAGAGACTTTTGAAAAGTTCAAAGAGTTTCAAAACGAGGTTGAGAATCAGCTCGGCAAGACTATAAAACTTCTACGATCTGATCGTGGAGGTGAGTACATGAGCCAGGAGTTTGATGATCATCTGAAAAGTAGAGGTGTGGTACCTCAGGTCACACCTCCGGGTACGCCGCAGAGAAATGGTGTATCGGAACGGAGGAATCGTACCTTGTTGGACATGGTTTGATCTATGATGAGCAAATCAGATTTACCCTTGTCATTCCGGGGATACGCTCTAGAAACTGCAGCTTTCACACTTAACAGGGTAGCATCAAAATCCATAGATAAGACACCAGATGAGATGTGGACCGGGAAGACTCCCAGTTTGTCTTTTCTAAAGATTTGGGGTTGTGAAGCATTTGTCAAGCGACTTATGTCAGACAAGCTTACACCCAAGTCGGACAAATGCATATTCGTGGGATATCCGAGGGAAACCTTGGGATATAGCTTCTACAACCGGGAGGAGAACAAAGTGTTTGTTGCTCGGAACGGGGTTTTCCTTGAGAAATAGTTTCTCAGTCAGGAGGCCAGTGGGAGGACGGTTCGACTCGAAGAAATTCGAGTACCACTCGGGGACGGCTCGGCGGGTGATGAGATCATACCGGAGTCAGTCAGGGAACCCGTAGTGGAAGCAGCACCAGAACCACGGAGGTCGGAAAGATTGCGCAGAGTGCGTGATGTATTGTTGCTAGAAAGCGATGAGCTGACCATGTATGCGGAAGCGATGGTGAGCCCGAATTCCGAAGCATGGTTAGAGGCCATGAGATCCGAGTTAAAGTCCATGGATGAAAATCAAGTCTGAGACTTGGTTGATCCGCCGCCTGGCATAAAGGCCATTGGCTGCAAATGGGTCTTTAAGAAGAAAACTGATGTGGATGGAAATGTTCAGATCCACAAAGCTCGGCTTGTCGCTAAAGGTTATGGACAAGTTCAAGGAATTGACTACGACGAGACTTACTCGCCAGTAGCGAAGCTGAAGTCAGTAAGGATCGTACTAGCTATAGCTGCATATTTCGATTACGAGATATGGCAGATGGATGTCAAAACGGCTTTCCTTCATGGAAATTTAACCGAGGACGTGTATATGACACAACCCGAGGGTTTTGTTGATCCGACTAGCACTAGTAAAGTATGCAAGCTCAAGAGATCCATTTATGGGTTGAGGCAAGCATCTCGGAGTTGGAACATTCATTTTGATGAGGTCGTCACTGGTCTCGGTTTCATCAAAAGCGATGAGGACGCTTGTTTATACAAGCAGTTAAGTGGGAGCTCGATAGTGTTTTTGATCTTGTATGTGGATGACATACTACTGATCGGAAATGATATTTCGATGCTGAACTCAGTCAAGGAGTCATTGAATGGCAAGTTTTCGATGAAGGACCTTGGTGAGGCAATGTACATTTTAGGCATTAATATCTATAGAGATAGATCAAGGAGGCTGCTCGGCTTAAGCCAGAGCACGTACATAGATAAAGTATTGAAGCGGTTTAACATGAGTGAGGCAAAGAAAGGGTTCTTTCCACTCTCACATGGTATAAGGCCAAGCGAGACTCAGAGTCCTTCAACATATGATGAGCGAAGCAGGATGAGTAGGAGTCTGTATGCCTCGGCAATCGGATCTATCATGTATGCCATGATATGTACGCGGCCCGATGTTGCTTTTGCAATAAGCCTAACAAGTAGATACCAGGCCAACCCAGGTGAGAGTCACTGGGCAGCGGTAAAGACTATTTTGAAGTACCTGAAAATGACTAAAGAGATGTTCCTAGTTTATGGAGGTGAGGAAGAGCTCATCGTAAGGGGTTACGCCGATGCTAGTTTCCAAAACCGACAGACATGATTTTCGATCACAGTCCGGATTCGTGTACGTCATGAATGGAGGAGCAGTGAGCTAGATGAGTTCCAAGCAAGATACGGTGGCCGATTCTACTATAGAAGCCGGATACATTGCGGCTTGTGAAGCTGCAAAGGAAGGTGTTTGGATCCAGAACTTTCTGGATGATCTTGGTATTTTCCAAACCTCGGTAAAACCGTTGGACCTTTATTGTGATAATTCTGGTGCCATCGCATAAGCCAAGGAGCCAAGGAATCACCACAAGGTCAGGCACATAGATCGGAAATATCACCTGATACCAAAGATCGTAAAGAGTGGTGATGTAGAGTTATGCAGAATTCACACAGATGCAAATGTTGCGGATCCGTTGACTAAGCCGCTTCCACAACCCAAGAATGAGGGGCACGTTAGAGCTATGGGAATTCGATGTCTATTTGATTGACTCTAGTGCAAGTGGGAGACTGTTGGAGATATGCCCTAGAGGCAATCATGTATGATGATGTTTCCAATGTGTTTATGAATAAAGATAGTCCTTGGACATTATCAATGATGTGTATCAGCAAGTACGTGACTTGTTTGTGGGACTATGCATTGTATGATGACTGTCCTAAAAGGTCCCTAGTCGAAAGGGCTGTCTGGACGTGCAGCCAACTAGACTAGCATATGACACGGTCGATGGCTTGGTCTCACTAGCCATGGAGCATTGGATGCTAACCGGATAATATGGACTTGGAAGGATCTGGTCGGATTCGACGTAGTCGGATCCAAGTCGAGATAAGGTCCGAGTCGGACAGACCCAACTATGAGACGCAGCGATATGTCATTTGTGAGTCTCTAGTACAACATACGTTCTATGTCCTAAGACCTGAGCTGGCGCATGTACTCGGGATGGTAACAGACTTGCTTTGGGCCAACCAAACTTTACTCCGTGATTGGGTAGTTACAAAGGTAGGTTTCAGGCTTGTCCAGACCCATGTTGCGAGACATGGTCGAGCAAGATGGGATTTGCCCCTCCGATCAGGAGAGATATACTCTGGGCCCCTCGTGTGATCCGACCAGGATAAGCATGTCCATGTGACAAGGATTAGAGATAATCTGAGTGTGGTCGGCATCAGTGGAACGAGAAAGAGGCTGGACTAACACAAGGATGACAGACTCACCTTGAGCCCGACAACATATATCGTGTGGCAAAAGGACTGGAAGTATGATGTATAGGTTCGCCTAACCAGCTTCATAGTCTGTTTGGTGTTTGGCATGCCTTGCTAGAGGCCGCTACCAATTGTGCAGTCCGGAGGTGATCCGAACTGCGACCAAGCCGGGTTGAACCTGAGGGGTCACGTGCTTAAGGGAAGGAACCTACAAGGTCGGATCCGAGGACAATGGTCGGATGTGATCCGAGCTG
The DNA here is from genome assembly GCF_018294505.1 of Triticum aestivum. Classification (NCBI taxonomy): domain Eukaryota; kingdom Viridiplantae; phylum Streptophyta; class Magnoliopsida; order Poales; family Poaceae; genus Triticum; species Triticum aestivum. Next base: position 596,424,901 of record NC_057800.1, on the reverse strand, counting down.
TATTCGGATTGTGGCCGAGTAGACTTATGGGCTTTAGGGTCAGTTCAAGGCCCAAGCACTACAAAAAAAAGACACATTCGCGACATTTTGGGCCGAACGATTTTTTTTGTCATACATATGACACTTCTATGACGATAATTGTGACAACCCGATGTCATCATAGATGTGGTGGGCTCCTAATTCTATGACAAAAAATCATGGCAGAAAATGGGCTTTTCGTCCTGGGCAGGCCAGAGACGTGGCTGCATGACATTCTTTGGGCCATCCATGACAGAAAAAACCGTGGTAGAAGCGAGGGGGAGGAAAATTTTGGGGATTTCCCGGTTACGGTGGGAGGTCAGGGGCCGAGCGATGCACGTTTCTCTCGTACACGTACGCGCGTGTGTGCGAGCCGTTGGCTCTAACTGAACCCGAGCGAGGCGTTGGGCTCTAACTGAACCCGAGCAATTGCACTGTAGGCTACGCGTTACTGAACCCGAGCGATCGATCGATGGCTGTTAACTGAACCCGATCGAGCGATTCCTTTGCTACTACTGCTAACTGAAGCCAATCGATGTTGCCTCTGGGATGAACAGTGAGCGTTGCGGGGGTGTTTGGATGAACAGCGAGCGGTGGCGTTACCTCTGGATGAACAGGACCCCGTGGTGTGGTGGACGACTAGATGAACAGTAGACGGTGGAGGGATGCCCGTGGAGGGGTGGTTTAACAGGACCCCGTGATGTGGAGGGTTGGATGAACAGTAGACGGTGGAGGGGTGCCCGTGGAGGGGTGGTTGAACAGTAGCCGGTGGAGTAGCGCGCGGTGGAGGCTGGATGAACAGGATCCCGTGGAGGCTGGAGGAGGTCGACGGTGGAGACAAACAATATCCCATGGAGTCCCGTTTTGCGGTACGCCACACCCCTCCCGATGAACAGGACCCTTGAGGGAGTCCTGGATTAGGGGGTCTCCGGAGAGCCGGACTATATCCTTTGGCCGGACTGTTGGGCTATGAAGATACAAGATTGAAGACTTCCTCTCGTGTCCGGATGGGACTCTACTTGGCGTGGAAGGCAAGCTAGGTAGTACGGATATGGATATCTCCTCCTTTGTAACCGACCTTGTGTAACCCTAACCCCCTCCGGTGTCTATATAAACTGGAGGGTTTTAGTCCGTAGGACAACATACAATCATACCATAGGCTAGCTTATAGGGTTTAGCCTCTCCGATCTCGTGGTAGATCAACTCTTGTAATACCCATATCATCAAGAATAAATCAAGCAGGACGTAGGGTTTTACCTCCATCAAGAGGGCCCGAACCTGGGTAAAACATCGTGTCCCCTGCCTCCTGTTACCATCTGCCTTAGACGCATAGTTCGGGACCCCCTACCCGAGATCCACCGGTTTTGACACCGACATTGGTGCTTTCATTGAGAGTTCCTATGTGTCGTTGCCATTAGGCTTGATGGCTCCTACTATCATCGATAGCGATGCAGTCCAGGGTGAGACTTTTCTCCCCTCACAGATCTTTGTGTTCGGCGGCTTCGCACTGCGGGCCAACTCGCTTGGCCATCTGGATCAGATCGAAAGTTACGCCCCTGGCCACCAGGTCAGGTTTGGAAGCTTAAATTACACGGCCGATATCCGCGGAGACTTGATCTTCGACGGATTCAAGCCCCTGCCTTGTGCGCCACGCGGTCACGATGAGTACGATTTAGCTCTACCATCGGACCGTATTCAGGAGATCGCACTGGCAGCCGCTCCGAGCCTCAATTTGGAGCCAGTTGCGCCATCTATGGACGGATGGATAGACCCTATCACGGAGGTCGTATCCTCAGCGGCGATCGAGCCGAATATCAGCCTTACCCTTCACGAGAGCCGTGTTGCCAAACTGCCGGATCCTTCTCTAGCCACGGACTCCGAACCGCCTGTGCCCGTTCCTATCGAATCCGATTGGGCGCCGATCATGGAGTTTACCTCCGCGGATATTTTTCAGCACTCGCCCTTCGGCGACATACTGAACTCATTAAGGTCTCTCTCCTTGTCAGGAGGATCCTGGCTGAACTATGTCCGGCAGGATTGGGATGCGGATGACAAAGAAATTCGCCGCCCACCCACCACCCACTTAGTAGCCACTGTCGACGACTTAACCGACATGCTCGACTTCGACCCCGAAGACATCGACAGTATGGACGACGATGCGGGAGGCGAAGAGGAACCACTGCCCACAGGGCACTGGACAGCCACCTCATCATATGACATATACATGGTGGACACACCCAAAGAAGGCAATGGCGACGGGACAGTGGAGGATGACCCCTCCAAGAAGCAACCCAAGCGCCGGTGTACGCGGCGCTGCTCTAAGTCCCGCCAAGTCAAAAGCGGGGATACCGGCGCCGGAGATAATAGCACTCCAGATAGTGCCGAAGACAATAACAATCCCCTCCAGCAAGATTTAGAGCAGGAGGATGGAGAAGCCAGCCCTCCTAAGAGAGCGGCAGATGGAGAGGCGGAGGATGATAATTACATGCCTCCCTTTGAAGACGAGGCAAGCCTCGACGATGATGAATTCGTCATGCCAGAGGATCCCATCGAACAAGAGCGCTTCAAGCGCCAGCTTATAGCCATGGCAAATAACCTAAAGAAAAAGCAGCATCAGCTTCAAGCTGATCAAGATTTGCTAGCTGACAGATGGACTGAGGTCCTGGCGGCCGAGGAATATAAACTCGAACGCCCCTCCAAGAGTTACCCAAAGTGCAGGTTGCTACCCCGACTGGAGGAGGAAGCACCATCCCCGGCGTATGACGCGGCTGATCGGCCACCTCGCGGCCGCGACAGAGAGGCATTCCAGCCAAAAGCTTAGCCCACACCCCGACGCCATTCAAATAAAAAGGCATGGGGAAATATGCCAGACCTGCGAGATGTATTGGAGGACAAAGCAAAACATGCAAGATCAATCTACGGATCACGAGGGCGCGCCACTATGCGAGACGATAATTGTCACGCCGGATACAGTAAAAGTAAGTCCGGCCGGGCCGAACACAGCGAGCAAGACTCATTTGAGCTGCATCGTGATATAGCCCAGTACAGAGGCGCCGCACACCCCTTATGCTTCACAGACGAAGTAATGGATCATCAAATCCCAGAGGGCTTCAAACCCATAAATATAGAATCATACGACGGCACAATAGATCCTGCAGTATGGATCGAGGATTTCCTCCTGTACATCCATATGGCCCATGGTGATGACCTACACGCCATCAAATACCTCCCACTCAAACTCGAAGGACCGGCTCAGCATTGGCTCAACAGCTTGCCGGCAGAGTCCATTGGGTGTTGGGAAGATCTGGAAGCCGCATTCCTCGACAACTTTCAGCGCACTTATGTGCGACCACCAGATGCCAATGACTTGAGCCACATAATTCAGCAGCCAGAGGAATCGGCCAGGCAATTCTGGACACGGTTCCTAACAAAGAAAAATCAAATCATCGACTGTCCGGATGCAGAGGCCCTAGCAACTTTCAAGCACAACATCCGCGACGAGTGGCTCGCCCGGCACCTTGGTCAGGAAAAGCCGAAATCTATGGCAGCCCTCATGACACTCATGACCCGCTTTTGTGCGGGAGAAGACAGCTGGCTGGCTCGCAGCAATAACATAACAAAGAACCATGGTACTTTGGATACCAAGGATGGCAATGGCAGGTCACATCGCAACAAACATAAGCGCCTCATTAACAACGACAATACCGAGGATACGGCAGCCAATGCCGGATTCAAAGGCTCTAAACCCGGTCAGCGGAAAAATCCATTCAAAAGAAGCACTCCAGGCCCGTCCAGTTTGGACCGTATACTAGATCGCTCGTGCCAAATACATGGCACCCCCGACAAGCTAGCCAACCACACCAACAGGGATTGTTGGGTGTTCAAGCAGGCCGGCAAGATAAATGCTGAAAACAAAGATAAGGGGTCACATAGCGATGACGAGGAGGAGCCCCGGCAGCCGAACACCGGAGGACAGAAGAGGTTCCCCCCACAAGTGCGGACGGTGAACATGATATACGCAACCCACATCCCCAAGAGGGAGCGGAAGCGTGCGCTCAGGGACGTATATGCATTGGAGCCAGTCTCCCCAAAGTTCAACCCATGGTCTTCCTGTCCGATCACCTTCGACCGCAGGGACCACCCCACTAGTATCCGTCATGGCGGATTCTCCACATTGGTCCTAGACCCAATCATTGACGGATTTCACCTCACTCGAGTCCTTATGGATGGCGGCAGTAGCCTGAACCTGCTTTATCAGGACACAATGCGCAAAATGGGTATAGACCCCTCAAGGATCGAACCCACAAAAACGACCTTTAAAGGCGTCATACCAGGTGTAGAGGCCCATTGCACAGGCTCAGTCACACTGGAAGTGGTCTTCGGATCCCCGGATAACTTCCGAAGCGAAGAGTTAATCTTCGACATAGTCCCATTCCGAAGTGGCTACCATGCACTGCTCGGGCGAACCGCATTCGCAAGATTCAATGCGGTACCGCATTATGCATATCTCAAGCTCAAGATGCCAGGACATCGGGGGGTCATCACAGTCAATGGAAACACAGAGCACTCTCTCCGCATGGAGGAGCACACTGCGGCCCTCGCAGCAGAAGCACAAAGCAGCCTCTTAAGTCAATCCACTAGTTCGGCGATTAAGGACCCAAACAACTTCAAGCGCGCCCGGAGTAATCGGCAAATGGACCGCCTGGCACGTTCTGAGCTCGCAAAGCAATGCGGCCCCCACCCCGGTCCTAGCCAAACGGAAAAATTCGTGCCACGCGTACATAACTGCGCATTAAAAATACCATGGGCATAGGTGGGGAGGGGGGCACGACTGCGGCACGCTCCAATACACGACTTAAACCGCACTAGGGGCTTCCCGCTTTGTTATTTTTCTCCTTCAGGACTTTAATCTCTGGAAACCCTATCCGGCAGCATGATTGCCGAACACATGATGCAGCAACCAAGGAGGCAGAAAGCTACGTCACACCACGGAACTCCCAGGTGGATTACAATAATGAGTGAAATACTTGCTTTAATACTATTCCTCAGCTTGCCCTTGGAAGGGACATGTCAAATAATCCTACTCTTTGCTTATCGCACTACTTGTATCATTCTGCTTTAACGCACCTTTTTGAATAAACAATGCATTGCATTAGGACTATTATTGCATTCTTCATTTATATATATATATGTGTGTGTGTGTGTGTGTGTGTGTGTGTGTTGATTCATGACATCTACCACCCATACACTCTGGTACGGCCAATACACCAGGGGCTTAAGCATACCCCATAATACGGCATGAGAAGTCTGAACACTTTCGACAGTGCGGCACCCCGAACTTATAGCATTATATGCATCAGCTCCGGATCATATCTTGGGTCAATAGTTGGGATTGCCCGGCTCCCATGTTTTGGTACCTTACGTTCCGCTATATCGGCTAAGGTTGCACTGGGAGAACTACTGCTATTGTGCCCCGGTTCTGCTGGGCTAAGCACCTCAGTAGAGAAAGCTAAAACTGACTGTCATGATAAGGCAAGAGACTGGTTGTTGTTCGAGAGGTTTCAAGTCCCTAAAGACTTATGCCGCTTAGAACGAGGAGTCGGCCCTGTCCGGTTTAAGGCGTGTATAGCACCCCGAATTCGGCCTTCCGAATACTAGGGGCTTCGCCGAAATTTAAAATTATAGAATTCTATGGCTAAGTGAGAGTGATAACGCATTATAGTTCGATTGCCTTGTTCGTTGTGCTGAGCACCTCCCTCGAAGGACCCAACAATGGGAACAAGAGTGCTCAGGTTTATCCCGAACACCCCAGCACTCGTGGCATGGGGGCAGAAGCCGACGACTAGCCATCTCTCAGATTTGATAAACAGCCGAACAGAAGGTAATATTTTAAATTCAAACAAGCGTTGCATAGCGCATATGAACAAGTTTTCATAATACAGGATTACACGAGCAAGTTTACTCAAATATTACATCTTTCATACACTCGTTTGCTACAAGACGGGCACCCTTCAGGACACCCTCATAGTACATCTCGGGGTGGCGATGCTCCTTGCCCGCCGGCGGCCCCTCCTTCACCAGCTTCACGGCATCCATCTTAGCCCAGTGCACCTTTGCATGGGCGAAAGCCCGGCGTGCACCTTCGATGCAGACGGACCGCTTGATGACTTACAGCCGTGGGCAGGCATCCACAAGCCGCCTCACCAGGCCGAAGTAGTTGTTGGGAAGGGCGTCGCCAGGCCACATCCAGACTATAAAGCCCTTCATGGCCTGTTCGGCCGCCTTGTGCAACTCGGCCAGTTGCTTCAGCTGGTCGCTTAGAGGCATCGGGTGTTCGGTCCCAGTATACTGAGACCAGAATAGCTTCTCCGTTGAGCTTCCCTCCTCGGCCTGGTAAAACTGTGCGGCATCCGACACGCTGCGGGGCAAATCTGCGAATGCTCCTGGAGAGCTCCAGACTCGGGTAAGTAACAAGTAATTTACTTTCACATGCTTGCTTTGCATATTGAATGCCTTACCCGCCGCTATCTTATTCATCGCATCAATCTCCTGGAGGCCTTTTGGGCTTCAGCCTTGGCACTCTTTGCACTCTCAAGGGCCGCGGCAAGCTCAGACTCTCGCGTCTTCAAGTCAAGCTCCAACGCCTTGTGCTTCGTCACGAGAGCATGAAGCTCCTGGGCCACTTTGTTTTCGGCCTCGGATAGCGCTTGCTTCAGGGTTGCCACCTCGGTCGTGGCCCCTGGCAAATTAAAGATGATCCTGTCATTTTGCAATCGCATCCTTTTTGTATATATACACATCTATAGAGAAGGTATTACTTACCTTTGTTCTCCTCGAGCTGCCTCTTGGCAAGGCCGAGCTCTTTCTTGGACCCTTCAAGGTCCTGCTTCAGTACGGCGACCTCCGCAGTTAGTGCGGCAGAGGTCAGCAACGAAGCCTGCATGCACATATAGACATACTTATATTAGACTCCTGCAGATATTAGTTGATCCTCTATTCGGCTTTTCTTTTTGAACACCAAATAGAGCATCAGGGGCTACTGTCTATGCGGTAATATTTTTCCTATATTTCAAATACTTACCTCAAAGCCTGTTAGAAGGCTGGCACAGGCTTCACTCAGTCTGCTCTTGGCGGACTGAACCTTCTGGATCACCGCACTCATAATAGTGCGGTGCTCTTCGTCGATGGAAGCGCTGCGAAGCGCTCCCAGCAGATTGTTCGGTGCCTCTGGATGGACAGAGGTCACCGGCACAGGTGTCTTGCCCCTTTTGGAAGGAGGCCGCCTGCCTGAGTCCGGAACCACTGGAGGTTCCGGCGCGGTGTTCCGCTGAGGGCCAAACTCGGAGCCCTCGGGAGCCTCCCTCCGTCTGCTCCCAAAGTCCGGAAGGTCGCCTTGAGGCGCCTCCGGGATTGTCTCCCCTCGACCCGATGCCTCTTGAGGCAATACCTCGGCATTGTCCGTATGGCAAGGGGAGGTGGCGGTCAGAAGTGGATCACTATCCATATCCGACGAGTCCAAGGAGCCGCCTGACGAAGATACGTCGATACGGGCTTGGGCGGTCTGCATAATCATATTCGGCGTTAGGAGAAGCAGTGCGACAAAGGTATGCTATGAGTTATTCTGGTATCCGATTACTTACGACTTCGCCAGGGGCTTGGCCCTGAGCAGCCATTTGTCTTCACCTTCTGCGGCGGTGGTGGAGTAGTCCAGAAGGAGGGTCCTCCCCTTCTTGGACCCTTCGACCCCCCGGTCGGGGCAGCCTTCCTTTTCTTGTCTCCCCCGACTGAAGGGGGGGCATCTTCATCTTCCTCCTCGTCTTCGGGGGAGGAGTGCGTTGCGGAGTTATCGGACGATGAGTCCGATACCACCTGGCGCCGGGAACTCTTTCGGGTTCCCTTGGACATCTTGGTCTTCTCCGGCACCCTGTAAGGAGCCAGAGTCAGCATCTCCGTCAGGAGAGCGTCCGCAGTGTCTTCGGGCAGAGGGGCCGGACAGTTAATCTGCCCCGATGTCTCCACCCAGTCCTGTCAAAGGCATGGAGCTCAGACCCCGCACATGGTTAAGCTAGGGGAAATAAATATCCTATCGGATGTATAGAACTCACCGAATGCACTAGGCGCTTCGCGCTTAGCCCGCGGTCCTTGGTAAGAGAAGGAGGGACCTCGGCGCGCTTGAACAACACCCTCCAGACGTCCTTGTGCGTCACGTCGAAGAGCTCGCTTAGAGTCTAGTGCCGGGCCGGGTCGAACTCCCATAAGTTAAAATCCCGTTGTTGACACGGGAGGATCCGGCGGAAGAGCATGACCTGGACTATGTTGACAAGCTTGAGCTTCTTGCTTGCCATATTCCGAATACATTTCTGGAGTCCGTCCAGCTCCACCGATGAACCCCGGGACATGCCCTTCTCTTTCCAGGAGGTGAGCCGCGTGGGGATTCCGGATCGAAACTCGGGTCCACCACCCGGTTGGTGTCTCGCGGCTCGGTGATGTAGAACCACGCCGATTGCCATCCCTTTATGGTCTCCATGAAGGAGCCTTCGAGCCATATAACATTGGGCATCTTGCCCACCATGGCTCCGCCGCATTCCGCTTGTTGGCCTCCCACCACCTTCGGCTTGATATTGAAGGTCTTCAGCCACAGGCCGAAGTGGGGCCGGATGCAGAGGAAAGCCTCACACACGACGATGAACGCCGAAATGTTGAGGATGAAGTTCGGGGCCAGATCATGAAAGTCCAGCCCATAGTAGAACATGATACCACGGACGAATGGATGAAGGGGAAACCCCAGTCCGCGGAGGAAGTGGTGGAGGAAAACTACCCTCTCATGAGGTTCCGGGGTAGGGACGATCTGCCCCGCAGCGGGCAGCTGATGCGTGATATTCGCGGCTAAGTATCCGGCTCCGCGCAGCTTTTTGATGTGTCCCTCTGTGACGGAGGAAGCCATCCATTTGCCTCCTACTCTGGACATGTTTGGAGAAGGTTGAGGAGAAGGATGTGGACTTGGGCGTTGGAGCTCGAGTGTGCGAGAATGGATGAGCAAGGAGGAAGAAGGCATGGGTAGAAAAAGGTAAATCTTTATCCCTTTATAAGGGCGGACGAAACTATGCGCCCCCACTAGCCTGGTGAAACTCGCTTATCCCCAAGTGCAGTAATTGATGGCGCAGTTGGGTTACCCACGCCCGTATTGATGAGAATCCCGTAATAAGGGGGACACGATCTCTGCTTTGACAAGACGTGTCAAGAAACAGCCTCGCGTTATGTGCAGGGCTGGTTAAAGAAAAACAATTAGAATAATCGCAGAGCCATGGCATGATGTCACGTTGCCAAAACGTGTCAGCAGATTAGATTTGTGGAAATATTATTCTCTCTATGGTGGTATGTGGAACTTATTTTGCAGGGTCGGACACTATCCTTTCATTCAAACTCTTCTGTGGTGTATCCGGAGGAGGAACCCGCCTTGCAATGCCGAAGACAACACTGCGCGCCGGACTCATCGTAATTGAAGCCTGGTTCAGGGGCTACTGAGGGAGTCCTGGATTAGGGGGTCTCCGGACAGCCGGACTATATCCTTTGGCCGGACTGTTGGACTATGAAGATACAAGATTGAAGACTTCCTATCGTGTCCGGATGGGACTCTACTTGGCGTGAAAGGCAAGCTAGGCAGTACGGATATGGATATCTCCTCCTTTGTAACCGACCTTGTGTAACCCTAACCCCCTCCGGTGTCTATATAAACCGGAGGGTTTTAGTCCGTAGGACAACATACAATCATACCATAGGCTAGCTTCTAGGGTTTAGCCTCTCCGAGCTCGTGGTAGATCAACTCTTGTAATACCCATATCATCAAGAATAAATCAAGCAGGACGTAGGGCTTTACCTCCATCAAGAGGGCCCGAACCTAGGTAAAACATCGTGTCCCCTGCCTCCTGTTACCATCCGCCTTAGATGCACAGTTCGGGACCCCCTACCCGAGATCCGTTGGTTTTGACACCGACAACCCCCGTTTCAACCGTAGGAGGTCCGTTTCGTCCATTTTGCGGTACGCCACACCCCTCCCGATCAACAGGACCCCCGTTTCGACTATAGGAGGTCCGTTTCCTCCGTTTTGCGGTACGCCAGACCCCTCCCGATCAACAGGACCCCGTTCCGAACATAGGAGGTCCGTTTCCTCCGTTGTGCGGTACGCCAGGCCTCGTTTGCATCGCTTGTTCGGTCCAAGCCCTCCTGATGAACACGACCACGCATTCCATTCCGACCCAGCCGGTTGGCTCCCACGTGTTCTGTTGCCTCCCGATGAACACGACGCATTCTGTTTCCTTCCCATGAACATGACGCATTCCGTTGTCTCCCCATGAACACGAGGACGACGTTGTTTCTCCGTTCCGACCCAGCCATGTACATGAGCCCTGGCCTTATGTATGTGCGAGTAGGCGTTCGAGACCCCGCCCGTATGTACACATACGTGGCCGTATTTTCTTTCTTGCACCCTGGCCGCCGTACGTACGTGTACATGCTACGTGCGCGCCTCTACTACGACACGTGTGCGCCTCTACATCCACCAGTATATATGTACGTACACGTTCGCGACTAGAATGACAACGCTACGTACGCTTCGACCAGGTAGGTCCCGACTGTCAGGCACTTCCTTGCCTGCGAAGATGTAGCTGGTGGGTCCCAGCAGTCAGGGGGGGCGAATCATTTTTTTTTGCCCGGACGCACTTCCTTGCGTGCGAAGATGTAGCTCGTGGGTCCCAGCAGTCAGGGGCAAACGTTTTTTTCACGAAATACGGTGGCCCGTCCGGTGGGTCCCTGCTGTCAGGTGGAGGAATAATTATTTTGCACGTAATAAGGAGGCACTTCCTTGCTGCGGCCGTGGACCCAGCTGTCAGCCTCTCCATGTACAGTCCATGTCTGATGGAAGTCATTCCTTGACCATGTTGACCACGCCGCGCCGAGAGCACCAGGGCGGTGGACAATGGCGAGGCCTAGGAAGGGGAAGACACGGAGTCGGGGAAGACGCGGCAGTGGATGCCCACGCGTAGAGGAGTATGAGGGTTCACTGGTTCGCTGCGGTGTGAGGCTGCCGTCGCCGCGGAATAACAGGGGGTGTGGGTGAGTAGAGGGATGGCCTGGCTAGCGGTGGGAGTAGTAGGGGGCGGTGAGGCCTCCACCACATCGCATCCGGCAACGGGAGGCAGGAACACAAGGCACGACCGGCGCTGGTTTGGGCGTCTGGAGCAAGAAGACCAGAGGTTGAAGAAGCACTACGGTCGTTGGATGGACATCATACGGTCACTGGAGCTAGAATCGTGCATATTGACTAAGTTGACAAAGCCCTCCGTCCCCGTCAACATAGTAGGCCCACAAGTCAGCCTGCCACTATATTGGGTCCTAGCTAACAGGGGGAGTATTCATTTTTTTGTGCGTAATAAGGAGGCACTTCCTTGCGTGCGAAGATATAGCTGGTGGGTCCGAGCTGTCAGCGGGGGTAACGTTTTTTTCGCGAAATACAGAGGCCCTTTCGGTGGGTCCCTGATGTCAGGTGGAGGAATCATTATTTTGCGCGTAATAAGGAGGCATTTCCTTGCATGCGGCCATGGACCTAGATGTCGGCCTCTCCATGTACAGTCCACTTTAGATGCATGTCGGTCGTTGACCACGTTGACCAGGCCGCACCGAGAGCACCAGGGCGGTGGACGACGGCGAGGCCTAGGAAGGGAACAACATGGAGGCAGGGAAGATTCGGCAGTTGTTTCCCATGCGGAGGGGAGTACGACTGTACGAGGGTTTATTGGTTCCTCTGTCATCGCCAGAGAATAACAGCAGGTGTGGGTGAGTGGAGGGATGGCTAGGCCAGCGATGGGAGTACGGTGGGGCGGTGAGGCCTACGCGGCAGCAGAGCCGGCCACGGGGAGGAGGGAGCAGGCAGTCCCGCCGGTGCTTGTTTGAGCGGCTGGAGCAGGAAGAGCAGAGATTGAAGAAGCACGACGGCCGTTGGATGGCCATCCAACAGTCACTGCTTGTGCGTCAACCTTTTTTTAGGAAAGCCTCAAATCTGTGGAAAACAGCATACAACCCATCTGCCATTATTTCTAATAATTTACAGCCCATTTGCTAATTCTTGAGGTTTTTTTGGAGCCCATATTCTTTTTGTTACAATTACAATCCATATTGTGGACACGGTTAAAAAATTATACGAAATTTTGCATATTTCGGTGCGGTCCGAACTGTTTTTAATCCCAAAATTTCGACTCACATTCAAACTGATTTAAAAAATAAATGTATATCAATATAAAATCCAACAAATTCTCCATGCATAAAAATTAATGTAATTTAAAATCTCGAAATGAAAAAAGATATTTGAAATAATTGTCGGTTTGATGTGTTTTAAAAATGTACATCCCATTTCTCATTATTGATAGGCCATTTTCTCGGCCAACCGAATGAAGCTCTCCTCGTCTTGAAAGATTTGCAGCCCAATAGGCCTGACAAAGCGACTTACTTGGCAAATCACAAAAAAACTGGGCTGTGGCCATGGACCCAGCTGTCAGTCCATTTGTTTTTTAGTCCATTTGGTGGGCTGGGTGAAACAATGATGTAGCATCTATGCAGCCCGTTTAAATCCCATTTGCATTTTTCTCGAAATCCGCGGACTTGCTGGGCTGGGTGAAAATATCATGTTAGGCTAGACGGGGAAAGTACTGGGAGAAAACTCAGTTTACATCAAAAAAGAAAGTGAGAGAAAATTCAGAGACCTGCTGGGTCCACCTGAGGAGGGGAATATGTTGGGAGGAAGGAGATTCAAAGCACGACAGCCGAGTGAACTAGTTTTTTTACGAACAAGTGAACTAGTTTACATACATAAGCAAATAGCAACTAAAAAAGCAATCAGGTTAATGGGTTCCTAAAAGAAATATTTCGGACAAAACAGATAATTATGACACATAGGCTAATGCATGAAACACTCAGATGATAAAGGTGCTTATAAACAGATAAAGTACAACATCTAGACCTTCCTAGCACGCTTGATCATGACACTGCGGCTGTCCGTGAACTCGTCGGTTATGGGAAGCAGACACGCCCTCATGTCCAAGATCTGCATGTACATGTCGTAGCATGCGTATGCATCCTTGGCTGCGTAGCTTATGTAGGCTAAATTCAGAGGTACCTCCCACGTGTTCAGGTCGTCTTCTTTCATGTTGGCGTATCAGGGGTCGATGATGGTCTCAGCGAGGTCAACCATGGAGTCCTTCTCCTTCCCGTTGCTGATGATCTTTTATTGCTTCTGGATGTCGACAAGCTTGTTTCACCAGATGGCCGAATCGTCGCGTTCTTCCTTCTCTCCATTGTAGCGAAGTTGCACTCGGTGCTGCCGATGAAACGGGCGAATGCTCCAGAACCTGGTGCAGCCATAGGACTGAGGCGAGGCAGAGCTTCACCGAGTCCGTATTGTTTGTGTACATCACATTCAACTTGGTGCATCCATAGGACTGAACGGCGAACTCAAAGGGGAACTACTTGCTGAAGTCCATATCCAGCAGGCTCACCTCTCGGATCGCCATTGGAGTCTCTTCGAGTGAACGAGTGTTTAGGCGGCGGCAGCAGTTCGTTTTTCAGCTCTTGGGGAACTGGATTCAATAGTAAGCTGAGTGTGTAGAGGTGACAATAGTTACTACCCCTCCCTCGTTCACTGCACGCCCAACAGAAGATGCACCCTCGGCCACACGTTGGTTCACGAGCGGGTCTGTATTGGTACTGTAATAACAGGAGTTAGTGGTCACTTTACTTAAATTTAATTAACTTTAATAGAAATTTATACTTAAAACAAGCAATGCATTCGCTCGTTCTATCAGTGCCACAGGATCAACATGCACAACAATTAGAATTATTATTCTCAGGACGCACATGATCAACACATTTGTCGCACTTTCACAAAGATAATACTACCAAGCTTGAACTATTTGTTATGGTTGTTGTCCTCTGCATCATCATGCCGTGTTTCCCAGCTTGCAAGATTCAGAACCAACAAATAAGATCCAAATAATAAGTACAACAAAGATGCCTACACATCTCATTGATTCCCAGCTTGCAAGATTCAGAACCAACAAATAATATCCAAATAATAAGTACAACAAAGATGCCTACACATCTATTGATTCCCAGCTTGCAAGATTCAGAACCAACAAATAAGATTCAAATAATAAGTACAACAAAGATGCCTACACATCTTACTGATTCCCAGCTTGCCAGATTCAGAACCAACCCATTAGAGCCTTTTGATAAAGTGAATATCAGGATTAAATCCATCTTGGCTAGCCATGTCATACAATCGAAGAACTTGGCGAATGCTCTTGACCATCACAACATCTGTAGTTGAGTATTCCTGTTTGCACAACATGTTTGCACAACACAAACAAGGAGACAGGAGAGCATGATTTCTCTTTAATAGCGGCCTCCTTGAACTCAACCTTCAGCTCTACTTGGATGAGGTCTGCCTGGACTTCCATGATTCAATTCATGCGCCTTTTTCTGCAGTTCACCTGAAATGAAGCAAAGATTGCATCATTCAGCTAGCAAGAAGTACTTGCTCTTGTGAGCTAGCAGGTTCTTCTTTAGTAGTTGCACTAAAATTGAGGAACATTAAGGTTGGATGTCCGGCTCATGTAATAAAGTGCCATTGTGGTGACAGTGACGGCTCCATCTTGCAAAGGCTAATAAAATGTTGCACGAGATTACCAACAGAACTTGATGGAGATTTTGGAAACTCCAATCACCATTTTGTGCAGTTCCACCAAAATTGAGAGATGTTGCCCACGTGACATTTTAGTTGAACTGCACAAGACACTCATTCCAAAAAAAAGTGTTTTGTGCGGTTCACCAAAAGGTCACAATAGCAACAAGGTGAAATGGATATCCCTATCTGCACAAAAAGATAGAAAGTAAACAGTTGCTGGTCAATAAGAATATACGAAACATATACAGAATGAAAAGAGCATCTTAATTATGTTCATGGCAATCACGCAAGGACAGTATAAATTTTAAAATGTCAGCAATGCTTCATGTTAGCAGAAGCATTACGATCAACAATGAGATTCCTCAAATATGGGATTACTTTAATGGTGGCATTGCTTGTTTACCAGACACAGTAAATCAACAGCAGCTAAAGAGTTGGTTTAAGGGCATGGGACCGCGGGGACACCAGGACACTCAGCAGCGTAAAGGAGCAACTGTTGGAAATATGCCCTAGAGGCAATAATATAAGGATTATTATTATATTTCCTTGTTCATGATAATTGTCTTTTATTCATGCTATAATTGTGTTATCCGAAAACCGTAATACATGTGTGAATATATAGACACCAACATGTCCCTAGTAAGCCTCTAGTTGACTAGCTCGTTGATCAATAGATAGTCATGGTTTCCTGACTATGGACATTGGATGTCATTGATCATGAGATCACATCATTAGGAGAATGATGTGATGGACAAGACCCAATCCTAAACATAGCACAAGATCGTATAGTTCGTTTGCTAGAGTTTTTTCAATGTCAAGTATCTTTTCCTTAGACCATGAGATCGTGTAACTCCCGGATACCGTAGGAGTGCTTTGGGTGTACCAAACGTCACAACGTAACTGGGTGACTATAAAGGTATACTACGGGTATCTCCGAAAGTGTCTGTTGGGTTGACACGGATCAAGACTGGGATTTGTCACTCCGTATGACGGAGAGGTATCTCTGGGCCCACTCGGTAATGCATCATCATAATGAGCTCAAAGTGACCAAGTGTCTGGTCACGAGATCATGCATTACAGTACAAGTAAAGTGACTTGCCGGTAACGAGATTGAACGAGGTATTGGGATACCGACGATCGAATCTCGGGCAAGTAACGTACCGATTGACAAAGGGAATTGTATACGGGGTTGCTTGAATCCTCGACATCGTGGTTCATCCGATGAGATCATCGAGGAGCATGTGGGAGCCAACATGGGTATCCAGATCCCGCTGTTGGCTATTGATCGGAGAGCCATCTCGGTCATGTCTACATGTCTCCCGAACCCGTAGGGTCTACACACTTAAGGTTCGGTGACGCTAGGATTGTAGAGATATGAATATGCAGTAACCCGAAAGTTGTTCGGAGTCCCGGATGAGATCCCGAATGTCACGAGGAGTTCTAGAATGGTCCGGAGGTGAAGAATTATATATAGGAAGTGCAGTTTCGGCCATCGGGAGAGTTTCGGGGGTCACCGGTATTGTACCGGGACCACCGGAAGGGTCCCGGGGGTCCACCAGGTGGGGCAACCCATCCCGGAGGGCCCCATGGGCTAAAGTGGGGAGGGGAACCAGCCCATAGTGGGCTGGTGCGCCCCCCTTGGCCCACCCCCTGCGCCTAGGGTTGGAAACCCTAGGGTGGGGGGGGGGGGCGCCCCACTTGCCTTGGGGGCCACTCCACCCCTTGGCCGCCCTCCCTAGGAGATCCCATCTCCTAGGGCCGGCACACCCCCTAGGGGGCCTATATAAAGGGGGGGGTGGGCAGCCGCACCCTTGAGTCTTGGCGCCTCCCTCTCCCCTGCTACACCTCTCCCTCTCGCAGTAAAACGACGAAGCCCTGCTGCGGTGACCCCTGCATCCACCACCACGCCGTCGTGCTGCTGGATCTTCATCAACCTCTCCTCCCCCTTGCTGGATCAAGAAGGAGGAGACGTCACGCTGACCGTACGTGTGTTGAACACGGAGGTGCCGTCCGTTCGGCGCTAGGATCTCCGGTGATTTGGATCACGTCGAGTACGACTTCCTCATCCCCGTTCTTTGAACGCTTCCGCGCGTGATCTACAAAGGTATGTAGATGAAATCCGATCACTCGTTGCTAGATGAACTCATAGATGGATATTGGTGAAACCGTAGGAAAATTTTTGTTTTCTGCAACATTCCCCAACAGTGGCATCATGAGCTAGGTCTATGCGTAGTTCTCTTTGCACGAGTAGAACACAATTTGTTATGGGCATAGATGTTGTCAACTTTCTTGCCGCTACTAGTCTTATTTTGCTTCAGCAGTATTGTGGGATGAAGCGGCCCGGACCAACCTTACACGTACGCTTACGTGAGACCGGTTCCACCGACTGACATGCACTAGTTGCATAAGGTGGCTGGCGGGTGTCTGTCTCCCCCACTTTAGTTGGAGAGGATTCGATGAAAAGGGTCCTTATGAAGGGTAAATAGAAGTTGACAAATCACGTTGTGGCTTTCACGTAGGTAAGAAAACGTTCTTGCTAGAACCCTATTGCAGCCACGTAAAACTTGCAACAACAATTAGAGGACGTCTAACTTGTTTTTGCAGCAAGTGTTTTGTGATGTGATATGGCCAAAGTTGTGATGAATGATGAATGATATATATGTGATGTATGAGATGTTCATGCTATTGTAACAGGAATCACGACTTGCATGTCGATGAGTATGACAACCGGCAGGAGCCATAGGAGTTGTCTTTATTTTTTTGTATGACCTGCGTGTCATTGAGAAACGCCATGTAAATTACTTTACTTTATTGCTAAACGTGTTAGCCATAGTAGTAGACGTAATAGTTGGCGAGCAACTTCATGGAGACACGATGATGGAGATCATGGTGTCATGCCGGTGACAAGATGATCATGGAGCCCCAAGATGGAGATCAAAGGAGCTATGTGATATTGGCCATATCATGTCACTATTATTATTTGATTGCATGTGATGTTTATCATGTTTTTGCATCTTGTTTACCTAGAACGACGGTAGTAAATAAGATGATCCCTCATAATAATTTCAAGAAAGTGTTCCCCCTAACTGTGCACCGTTGCAATAGTTCGTTGTTTCGAAGCACCATGTGATGATCAGGTGTGATAGACTCCAACGTTCAGATACAACGGGTGTAAGACAGATTTACACATGCAAACACTTAGGTTGACTTGACGAGCCTAGCATGTACAGACATAGCCTCGGAACACAGAAGACCGAAAGGTTGAGCAGGGGATGGAAAAGACCATTCCTGAAGTATTTGCAATGCTGAAATCAGCAGAGGTAGAAGTCAAAAAGGAACATCAAGTGCTGATGGTGAATAAAACCACTAAGTTCAAAAATGGCAAGGGTAAGAAGAACTTCAAGATTACGGCAAGGGAGTTACCGCGCCCGGTAAGCAAGCTGCCGGGAAGAAGCCAAAGAATGGACCCAAGCCCGAGACTGAGTGCTTTTATTGCAAGGAAAGTGGTCACTGGAAGCGGAACTGCCCCAAATACTTAGCGGACAAGAAGGCCGGCAAAACGAAAGGTATATGTGATATACATGTAATTGATGTGTACCTTACCAGTACTCGTAGTAGCTCCTGGGTATTTGATACCGGTGCAGTTGCTCACATTTGTAACTCAAAACAGGAGCTGCGGAATAAGTGGACACTGGCGAAGGACGAGGTGACGATGCGCGTCGGGAATGGTTCCAAGCTCGATGTGATCGCCGTCGGCACGCTACCTCTACATTTGCCTATGGGATTAGTTTTGAACCTCAATAATTGTTATTTAGTGCCAAGTTTGAGCATGAACATTGTATCAGGATCTTGTTTAATACGAGATGGCTACTCATTTAAATCCGAGAATAATGGTTGTTCTATTTATATGAGAGATATGTTTTATGGTCATGCTCCGATGGTGAATGGTTTATTCTTAATGAATCTCGAGCGTAATGCTACACATATTCATAGTGTGAGTACCAAAAGATGTAAGGTTGATAATGATTGTCCCACATACTTGTGGCACTGCCGCCTTGGTAACATAGGTGTCAAACGCATGAAGAAGCTCCATGCAGATGGACTTTTAGAGTCTCTTGATTACGAATCATTTGACACGTGCGAACCATGCCTCATGGGTAAAATGACCAAGACTTCGTTCTCAGGAACAATGGAGCAAGCAACCAACTTATTGGAAATCATACATACTGATGTGTGCGGTCCAATGAGTGTTGAGGCTCGCGGTGGCTATCGTTATGTTCTCACCCTCACTGATGACTTGAGTAGATATGGGTATGTCTATTTAATGAAACACAAGTCTGAGACCTTTGAAAAGTTCAAGGAATTTCAGAGTGAGGTTGAGAATCAACGTGACAGGAAAATCAAGTTCTTGCGATCAGATCGTGGAGGAGAATACTTGAGTCACGAGTTTGGCACACACTTAAGAAAATGTGGAATAGTTTCACAACTGACGCCGCCTAGAACACCTCAGTGTAATGGTGTGTCCGAATGTCGTAATCGCACTCTATTAGATATGGTGTGATCTATGATGTCTCTTACCGATTTACCGCTATCATTTTGGGCCTATGCTTTAGAGACTGCCGCATTCACTTTAAATAGGGCTCCATTGAAATCCGTTGAGACGACACCGTATGAATTACGGTTTGGGAAGAAACCTAAGCTGTCGTTTCTAAAAGTTTGGGGATGCGATGCTTATGTCAAGAAACTTCAACCTGAAAAGCTTGAACCCAAGTCGGAAAAATGCGTCTTCATAGGATACCCTAAAGAAACTATTGGGTATACCTTCTACCTCAGATCCGAAGGCAAGATCTTTGTTGCCAAGAATGGATCCTTTCTAGAGAAAGAGTTTCTCTCGAAAGAAGTAAGTGGGAGGAAAGTGGAACTTGATGAACTATTACCTCTTGAACCGGAAAGTGGTGCAACTCAAGAAAATGTTCCTGAGGTGCCTGCACCAACTAGAGAGGAAGTTAATGATGATGATCATGAAACTTCAGATCAAGTTGCTACTGAACTTCGTAGGTCCACAAGGACACGTTCCGCACTAGAGTGGTACGGCAACCCTGTCTTGGAAATCATGTTGTTAGACAACGGTGAACCTTCGAACTATGAAGAAGCGATGGCGGGCCCAGATTCCAACAAATGGCTTGAAGCCATGCAATCCGAGATAGGATCCATGTATGTAAACAAAGTATGGACTTTGACAGACTTGCCCGATGATCGGCGAGCGATAGAAAACAAATGGATCTTTAAGAAGAAGACGGACGCGGATGGTAATATTACCATCTATAAAGCTCGACTTGTCGCTAAGGGTTATCGACAAGTTCAAGGGGTTGACTACGATGAGACTTTCTCACCGGTAGCGAAGCTGAAGTCCGTCTGAATTATCTTAGCAATTGCCGCATACTATGATTATGAGATATGGCAAATGGACGTCAAAACGGCATTCCTTAATGGTTTCCTTAAGGAAGAATTGTATATAATGCAGCCGGAAGGTTTTGTCGATCCTAAGCATGCTGACAAGGTGTGCAAACTCCAACGCTCGATTTATGGGCTGTTGCAAGCATCTGGGAGTTGGAACATTCGCTTTGATGAGATGATCAAAGCGTTTGGGTTTATGCAGACTTATGGAGAAGCCTGCGTTTACAAGAAAGTGAGTGGGAGCTCTGTAGCATTTCTCATATTATATGTAGATGACATACTTTTGATGGGAAATGATATAGAGCTTTTGGACAGCATTAAGGCCTACTTGAATAAGAGTTTTTCAATGAAGGACCTTGGAGAAGCTGCTTATATATTAGGCATCAAGATCTATAGAGATAGATCAAGACGCCTCATAGGTCTTTCACAAAGCACATACCTTGATAAGATATTGAAGAAGTTCAATATGGATCAGTCTAAGAAGGGGTTCTTGCCTGTGTTGCAAGGTGTGAAATTGAGCTCAGCTTAATGTCCGACCACGGCAGAAGATATAGAAGAGATGAGTGTCATCCCCTATGCCTCAGCCATAGGTTCTATTATGTATGCCATGCTGTGTACCAGACCTGATGTAAACCTTGCCGTAAGTTTGGTAGGTAGGTATCAAAGTAATCCCGGTAAGGAACACTGGACAGCGGTCAAGAATATCCTGAAGTACCTGAAAAGGACTAAGGAAATGTTTCTCGTTTATGGAGGTGACGAAGAGCTTGTCGTAAAGGGTTACGTCGACGCTAGCTTCGACACAGATCTGGATGACTCTAAGTCACAAACCAGATACGTGTATATTTTGAATGGTGGGGCAGTAAGCTGGTGCATTTGCAAGCAAAGCGTCGTGGCGGGATCTACATGTGAAGCGGAGTACATGGTGGCCTCGGAGGCAGCGCATGAAGCAATTTGGGTGAAGGAGTTCATCACCGACCTAACAGTCGTACCCAATGCGTCGGGGCCGATCAAACTCTTCTGTGACAACACTGGAGCTATTGCACTTGACAAGGAGCCCAGGTTTCACAAGAAGACCAGGCACATCAAGCGTCGCTTCAACTCCATTCGTGAAAATGTTCAAGATGGAGACATAGATATTTGTAAAGTACATACGGACCTGAATGTAGCAGATCCGTTGACTAAACCTCTCCCTAGAGCAAAACATGATCAACACCAGAATTCCATGGGTGTTCGATTCATCACAATGTAACTAGATTATTGACTCTAGTGCAAGTGGGAGACTGTTGGAAATATGCCCTAGAGGCAATAATAAAAGGATTATTATTATATTTCCTTGTTCATGATAATTGTCTTTTATTCATGCTATAATTGTGTTATCCGGAAATCGTAATACATGTGTGAATACATAGACACCAACATGTCCCTAGTAAGCCTCAAGTTGACTAGCTCGTTGATCAATAGATAGTCATGGTTTCCTGACTATGGACATTGGATGTCATTGATAACGAGATCACATCATTAGGAGAATGATGTGATGGACAAGACCCAATCCTAAACATAGCACAAGATCGTATAGTTCGTTTGCTAGAGTTTTTTCAATTTCAAGTATCTTTTCCTTAGACCATGAGATCGTGTAACTCCCGGATACCGTAGGAGTGCTTTGGGTGTACCAAACGTCACAATGTAACTGGGTGACTATAAAGGTATACTACGGGTATCTCCAAAAGTGTCTGTTGGGTTGACACGGATCAAGACTGGGATTTGTCACTCCGTATGACGGAGAGGTATCTCTGGGCCCACTCGGTAATGCATCATCATAATGAGCTCAAAGTGACCAAGTGTCTGGTCACAGGATCATGCATTACAGTACGAGTAAAGTGACTTGCCGGTAACGAGATTGAACGAGGTAGTGGGATACCGACGATCGAATCTCGGGAAAGTAACGTACCGATTGACAAAGGGAATTGTATACGGGGTTGCTTGAATCCTCGACATCGTGGTTCATCTGATGAGATCATCGAGGAGCATGTGGGAGCCAACATGGGTATCCAGATCCCGTTGTTGGCTATTGACCGGAGAGCCATCTCGGTCATGTCTACATGTCTCCCGAACCCGTAGGGTCTACACACTTAAGGTTCGGTGATGCTAGGGTTGTAGAGATATGAATATGCAGTAACCCGAAAGTTGTTCGGAGTCCCGGATGAGATCCCGGACGTCACGAGGAGTTCCAGAATGGTCCGGAGGTGAAGAATTATATATAGGAAGTGCAGTTTCGGCCATCGGGAGAGTTTCGGGGGTCACCGGTATTGTACCGGGACCACCGGAAGGGTCCCGGGGGTCCACCGGGTGGGGCCACCCATCCCGGAGGGCCCCATGGGCTAAAGTGGGGAGGGGAACCAGCCCATAGTGGGCTGGTGCGCCCCCCTTGGCCCACCCCCTGCGCCTAGGTTTGGAAACCCTAGGGTGGGGGGCGCCCCACTTGCCTTGGGGGCCACTCCACCCCTTGGCCGCCGCACCCCTAGGAGATCCCATCTCCTAGGGCCGGCGCACCCCCTAGGGGGCCTATATAAAGGGGGGAGGGAGGGGCAGCCGCACCCTTGAGTCTTGGCGCCTCCCTCTCCCCTGCTACACCTCTCCCTCTCGCAGTAAAACGGCGAAGCCCTGCTGCGGTGACCCCTGCATCCACCACCACACCGTCGTGCTGCTGGATCTTCATCAACCTCTCCTCCCCCCTTGCTGGATCAAGAAGGAGGAGACATCACGCTGACCGTACGTGTGTTGAACACGGAGGTGCCGTCCGTTCGGCGCTAGGATCTCCGGTGATTTGGATCACGTCGAGTACGACTTCCTCATCCCCGTTCTTTGAACGCTTCCGTGCGTGATCTACAAAGGTATGTAGATGCAATCCGATCACTCTTTGCTAGATGAACTCATAGATGGATCTTGGTGAAACCATAGGAAAATTTTTGTTTTCTGCAACGTTCCCCAACAGCAACTTACTTATCATACTGGGGAAAACAACAGGAGTGCCATTGTACTATGTGAGGGCAACAAATCTAATCCTGGAGACCTTGTACTATGTGAGGGCAGCAAATCTAATCCCGGAGACCTTTTACTATGTGAGGGAAGCAAATCTAATCCTGGAGACCTTTTACTATGTGAGGGCAACAAATCTAACCCTGAGACCTTTTACTATGTGAGGGCAGCAAATCTAATCCTAGAGACCTTTTACTATGTGATGGCAGCAAATCTAATCCTGGACATACTCTGTTGACTTGTCCACCAGCCGCCACTTTCTATCCTTTTTTCAACCAATAATAGATCTGTTCCTTATCCAGTTTGTACTGCGTTTTCCCATTATTTCCCTTTTCAACCAAGAGACCGGTTGGGTATCCAGTCTCTACTACTTTCACCATATTATTTCCTCTTTGAATCAAGTCCTAGATTCATGCTACAACTTTCCCCCCTTTCTTCCTTGTTTGAACAAAGCCCTAGATTCGAATGCATGAAGTAGTTTTACCTCTAATAATACTAAAAATTTAGGTGGCTTTGGAAGGGCTGATGGGAGTAGAAAAAGATGCACATGCAGACATGTGGGGAGCTGGGGCAGTAGAGCAAGGCCACTTTCGAAGAACTTATACCTGAGGGTCGCCGGGATGTCGGCGGCGGCAGGTCGGATCTGCGGACAATACGGCAGGGTGGAAGAAGGGTCGGAGGACCTCCCGAGCCGTCCATGTGTCGGAGAGAACGACACGGGTAGAGGACGGGCCCCTCCGGCAGCTGTGGATTTCCTCCCTCGGCGGCGATGACCGTGTGAACGATGCACCTTTTAGTCCTCTACACACACCAGCCGAAGGGATCTGGACGGATCTGTGACCAGCGGTGAGCAGAGAGAAAATGTCGCCACCGCTGTCTTGTTTATATCTGGAGAGGATGAGGGAATGAACAGAGAAACCCTAGTAAAGCAAGTTCTCAGGCCCCTGCGTCCATATATAGTGGAGTGATTATCTTTTTTCTGTCCATAACAAGCGTTTCAATTTGTGTACGTGGCATTAAAGAAAAGAAACTCTCGATTTAAGGTGACTACTGTACGACTCCTACTTACTACTACTAGTAGTATTACAGTATTGTTCACTTGTGCTCCCCGCCCCTCCATTCATTGAACAACCCCACGGGTGAATAAACATACAGTAAGTACTGTATTTATATAGAACGAACAAGCTCGAACTATTTTCGCGTAGTTAAAAGTTGAAGGCGGGGCTTTTCCCGGGCAGTACACGCGGCAGTTTTCGGGTAGGGCCAGAAGACTATTTTAATTATTTTTTTAAACTTCGAGACGGCCACATAGCATGGAGCCGACCCCAACGATTTTAAGCTTATAGGCATGGTACACGCTATCCTAGACTACTCTACACATGAAACTGCCACACGAGCATGCGGGCTGCGCTTGGCTCTTCGCCTCTTCGGGAAGTCGAACAATGATGGAGTACTACTGCACTGGAGGATTACTACAATACGCTTTTGGCCATCTGACACCGATTGAACTGCTGCATGTCCATCGCGTGCGGGAGGGAGAGCGTGTAGCGAAAGCTTCTCCTAGTCTTGCCGGCCACCATGCTCATGGGCGAGGGAGGGACGCTCCTACCTTTGCGTGCATGACAGGTGGGCCCGACAGGTGTGTGGCCAACCTGTCATACAGCCAAAGGCAGGTGCAATTAAGTCCGCGAGGGAGAGGATAATCAAACTTCTCGTTGATGTACGAGTTGACGCGACACATCAAAGCACTGCACTCGATATACTTCAATAATTTGCGTGTGTGACTCCCAGATGCAGAGGCCGGGGGTCATCATCCTCCTTTTCGAGAAAAAACAGACGCGTGTGTGAGAGGAAGAGTGCGTGTGTGCACCTCTTCTCTTCCTGTATAACGTACTACTAAACTCAGAGTACAAGTTTTTGTGGGTGGCACGATGGTGCGTGCGAGAAGTCCCGAGAGATAGGTTTAATGCGTCTGAAAAAAGACTAGCCTAGAGCTCGCCACACGGCTATTGTTTTCTCAAAAAATTGTGTTTATCAATGCATTAATTGCAGTGCATGCATGCATAAAGTACATGCATTGGTCAATTTTCTCTTAATACTTGCATGCAATGATTTAATGCACCTTGGAATCTGAACATGTGTTGGGAAACAACCAAATTGAGCCTTATTATAAAATGGAAAAACTAAAATTTTGAGATAAGCCCTATAAAACCGGAAAGGAGGGAGTAGAAAAATAAGTACTCCATCCGGGAATAGTGCTGCACTTCGAAACTAGAACTGTCAATAAATTTTGAGCTTGCGTCTCGTCACATTCCAAATTACTCCATGCTATATTGAATTGCAAACATGTTCACACCGATCACAACCTAAATGGTTTCCCACTTAGGAGCGTATTAGTACTCGGTTATAAATACTAGTATGCCAATATGACTGCACATTCCTCCTCAACTCCTCATCCACAAAAACAAACAAGTCATTCAGCATCCTTCCCTTGCATCTGCCATGGCCAGCGTGAGTTCTGGGTCGAGAGATTGCCACCAAGGAGAGGCGAGCATGGAAGCAGAAGCACGAGAGATGTCCCGCCTCGCCGCGAGAGCAGCCGACATGTCCCGCCGCGCGGAAGTAGCAGCACAGAGGTCCCGCCACACCGTTGAAGCAGCACGGAGGTCCCTCCGCGCCGTCGATGCAGCAGACTGGTCCGGCCGCGCCGCAGAAGCAGCAGAAATGTCCCGTCGCGCCATGAATGCAGCAGAGATGTCCTGCCGCGTCACGGCGGCCTGGGAAAATTTCTCGCGGGCAGGCGACGACTGTTACAGGCGCATGCATGCAATCATCCATAGCCAGATGGATCAGATCTCGGGCTCGGCGAGGTTGCAAGACGACATGATAGCCTCGTTTGAACAGGCTACCGGCGTCATCCGGCAACTAAGGGAGGGCAATGAGATGCTCCGGACCGAGCGCGGCCTACTGAGGGAGAAGATCGTCCGAAGTGCAGACCAGCAGGAGGAGACCAGTGCCTTGTTGAAGAGGACCGGCGTCATCGTCAAGAAACTTATGGACGAGAATGACATGCTCCGCAACGAGCGCCAAAGGCTGGTGGAGGAATCCATGGATGTTCTCAAGCAGCGTCTTGAGGACATGAAAGAGCTCATCGCCACTCGCCGCAGAGACTAGTTTCCTGGTTCCTTTTGATGTAATAATCGGTTTAGGATGTGGATTGTGTCGTCGGTTGTGAAATGTTGGGTTCTAGCGCGGATGTTTGGCCTTTGTTGGCCTCTTGGGATGTTGCGATTTCAATCTGGTAGCTTTTAGTCCTTCGTGTTAGGCTGGAGTTGTGCTGAACTTCTTGTGAATTGTGGTGGTTTTCAGTAATGAAAATCGGAAGGGGCAAGCCCTTCTTTGATCAAAAAGAAAATTAATCGTCCTTATATATTCATCAGTCTTGCTATAAGTCACAGTAGATGCTATATAGGTCCGTCGGATCTTACATCAAGATCCGTGCTTTCAGATTTTCTTTTTTCTCTCTTAAATCTCAGTCGAGTGAGACATAGCCACGCCATTAAACAGAGGCTCGGGCGCCATTAATGGAGACCTTGGGAGAGAGCTGGACGGCAGATGGAGGTCAAAGGGCTCTCCTCCCGATAAGCACGCGCAGGGGTCTGATCGCACGCCTCTCGTACTCAAATAGCTACCCTGCACGGCGCCTCCTAGCTAATAAAAAATGGGGACGCGTGGCGGCACGTAAATGGTACTAGTAAGTAGAACGCCCACGGTTTCAATAATACTTGTGTTTCCGATTGTAACGTGACAGCACTTGTTCCAAAATGACTTTGTTGATTGTTAATGTGTGCGCCTTCGCAAATCGGACTGCAAATTTACCACAGCATGTTGGTGCCATGTCATGGCACCAAGCCAAGTTTCATTATTTTCATGCGTGTTTTGGATTTACAGGAATTAAAAACTAAGTTTCTCAATGTTTCCAACCCAGCCACGACGCCCAGAATTTTGAATTTCATTCCCATTTCTTGCATGGAACCTAGAAATTTACCCGAGGACACACATGTGATTTTTCAACCAACTTTGGTGCACTGGAACATGTGCTTGTATTTCAATTTGAATTATGCACACAAAGGTGACACGTTCCCTCCCAGAACCACGAGCCTTCTTGAGAGAAGCTCCGATTTGCAAGAAGCTTATACCAAAATTTGTTCCTATTCGGCCAATTTTTTTTACCACGGCATGGTACTACCATGACATGACACCATGCCAAGTTTCATGATTTTAAAACCAAGTTTCTCAATGTTCTCGACCGAGCCACGATGCCCAGATGTTTGAATTTTATTCTCATTTTTTGCATGGGACCTACTCCCTCCTTCCATCTATATAGGGCCTAATGTGTTTTTCAAGACAGCCTTTGACTATTGACAAGATTAATAGCACATGAGATGTATACTATGAAAATTATATTATTGGAAGCTCCTTTGACATACAAAATTGAAGGTATGCTTTGTGTAAGTTGCATGTCATATATTATTGCTCTAATGTTTGGTCAAAGTTAGCCTCGAAAAATGCATTAGGACCTATATAGATGGAAGGAGGGAGTAGAAATTCACCCGAGGACACAAATGTGATTTTTCAACCAACTTTGGTGCACGGGAGCATGTGCTTGTAGTTCAAATTTGAATTATGCACATTAAATGACCAAAACTCAATTAATGTGTAAATAAGGCCAAACGAAGCCGGAATAATTCCAAAATTTAACAGGGCACTCATGTAGTTCTATGTTGCCTTTGTAAATAAACTCAAGGGGGGCAACGTATATCATTTCGCACTCAAAGGTGGCACGTTCCCTCTCAGAACCACGAGCCTTCTTGAGAGAAGCTTCGGTTTGCAAAAGCTTATACCAAAATCTGTTCCTATTCGGCCAATTTTTTTACCACAACATGGTAGTACCATGACATGACATCCATGCCAAGTTTCATGATTTTCAGACGTGTTTTGGATTTACAAGAATTTTAAAACCAAGTTTCTCAATGTTCTCGGCCGAGCCACGATGCCCAGATGTTTTAATTTTATTCTCATTTCTTGCATGGGACCTAGAAATTCACCCGAGGACACAAATGTGATTTTTCAACCAACTTTGGTGCACAAGAGCATGTGCTTGTAGTTCAAATTTGACTTATGCACATTAAATGACCAGAAACTCAATTAATGTATAAAAAACGACAAACGAACCCGGAATAATTCCAAAATTTAACAGGGCACTAATGTAGTTCTATGTTGCCTTTGTTAAGAAACTCAAGGGGGGGGCAGCGTATATCGTTTCACACTCAAAGGTGGCACGTTCCCTCTTAGAACCACGAGCTTCCAAATCGGCCCAATTTTTACCACAACATGTTAGTGCCATGACATGACACCATGCCAAGTTTCATGATTTCCAGGCGAGTTTTGGATTTACATGAATTTAAAATCAAAGTTTCTCGATGTTCTCGGCCGAGTCATGACGCCCAGATGTTTGAATTTCATTCTCATTTCTTCCATGGGACCTAGAAATTCAACCAAGGACACACATGTGATTTTTCAACCCACTTTGGTGCACCGGAGCATGTGCATGCAATTCATATTTAGATTATGCACATTAAAAGTCCAGAAACTCAATTAATGTATAAAAAGGCCAAATGAACCCGAAATAATTCCAAAATTTAACAGGGCACTCATATAGTTCTATGTTGCCTCTGTAAATAAAATCAGGGGGGAGGCAGCGTATATCGTTTCGCACACAAAGGTGACACGTTCCCTCTCGGAACCACGAGGCTTGTTGAGAGAATCTCCGGTTTTGCAAGAGGCTTATACCAAAACTTGTCCCAATTCAGCCAAAAATTATACGTATGAAAACAGGGTTTAGATTATCCCAAACATCTCGCTACCTAGACCAATAATGTACTATGATTTGAATTCAACATAAAATGGATACAAATATTTGAATTGGAGAGCGTATGGTACATGTAGTTCATAGTGAAATATGATTACTGCTATATGTATGTTTTTTGTTATCAAGATAATATTTAAATTATTGTATAACTTGACAACAATCGTATTCAAATAAGGAAAATTGATTCAAATTTAGTCCATATGGTAGACGACAATATATATGTTCACATGGTGGAGTAAAATGTTCATATATGATGGAAGATCAAAATGTACGACTACATCAATTATAAACCGCAAGGTCACCTAACGATATATTCGAATTCAACATAACGTGGATTCAAAAATTGAAATTCGAGATCATGGCATCTGTAATCATATAAAAAGGGACATTACTCTTTCTTTGGTGGGAATTGATTTGTTTTTTGTTGTTGTTGAGGGAAGTGCGAATCGATTTGGTACTGTGCAGGGTAATCTTGTTCTCCCGATTTTTTTTACATTTTTCTTGTAGTTTTTTCAATGGCATCTATAGCAATATAGTAAAAGGGGACATGACTCTCTTGTGTCTTGTATGAATTGTTTTTTACACGTTAAGTTTGTTCTGCCGAACAAGGAATCCGCACCTTGTTATCCCGAAATTTTCAAGCTCGAGTATCTTTTGTCTCACCTGCTTTGAAACTCCCGCTTCTTCAACCCACGCCGCGCCTTGTTATCCCGAAATTTGGACGCGCGCGAGAACTCCCTCCTCATCCGAAATCGCTCCCGCAGCCCAGACACGCGAAATCCCCCTTCTACCCCTCAGCCGGAAATGAAGCTCCACGTCGCGGTGTCAAAACCGGTGGGGGTACGCTGGTAACTTACCCTACATTTCGGACAAGCGCGTCCCTAAGCTTGGCTCCCCCTCCCCCTTCGCCCCCCCCATTCGTACACCGAGGCCGCCAAAACCCGCGAAACCCCATGCTCCTCCGTCGGCCTCCCGACCGCCGCCCAGCCGGAGACTCTTCCCCGACTACGTCGTCCACCGCAACAGCTCGCCGTCCCTCATCCACCGCACCGGATGAGGATCCGTTGTCGATCTCGTCGTCCCGCCGGATCAGCCGCCCCGTCCTCCACCTCCAAGGAGCTGCCCCGACGTTCACCTCGTCTATCGCGCCACCTCAATCCACACAGCGCCATCTTGACCTGCCCCACCGGAACCGCAGCACCCTCACCAATTCCTCCGATGAAGCCGAGGCCAACTCGGCGCCACCAAGGAGGTTCTGCACTCACCACTACATTTTATCTTTTATTTGATCTCACGGGGCTGCCGGTGCTCGATACCGAGCAGACATGGCGTGTCTCCATCGACGGCGCTGTCGCCGGCCACATCATCCACGGCGTCTCTCCCCCATGCCGTTGCTTCCTCGGCGGCGACTTCCACAACGGCACTAGCTGCAGTTGCTCCAGCTCTCGCTCGCGCTGCGGCTCTGTTCTTGCTGTCGGTCACGCTGCTGCACTACTCCTGCTTTCGTTCGTGTTGCTTCTCTGCTCTTGCTCTCGCTTGCGCTGTTGCTGCTACTGCACGACCCCCGATAGCTATAGGAGTTGCTGCTTTAGCACCCGCTCGCGGTGCTACTGCACGACTTGCTCTCTGCTAGTGTGTTCCCTGCTTGAGCGTCTGCTGATTTAGATCATTGCTTCTCTGCTACTAGTGCTCGAACGCCCTAAACATCTATTGCAATGTGCTGTTACTAGTTCAATCAGTTTCGACAGTAAAATTCAGTTTCGACTGTGAAGTTCATTTTCTTCAGTTAAGTTCAGAGTGAACAGTACTTACAGCATCTGTCGGAGCGGCCGTGGCGCGGCTGATGCGTTTTACATCTAGCACTTTTTGGTGATGTATTTTACATCATCTATTGCAGATGATATTAGGGTCCCACTTCAGATTAACGTTGTCTGTCTTGTCATGCTTCAGCCTCGTCACCGTACACCTTAGCGGAGCTGCTCCAACGACGGAACCGTCCATCACAGCGGAGCAGTACCCTCGGCGCCGTTTCCAGAGGCCTCGGATCTTCTTCCCCACCTCCGACAGTCACACCAGCATCATCACCATCCTCCACGTCCAACCCAATGATGTTGAGGTCCACAAGGCTATGCCAAAGAGGTTGTACACTCGTCGCATCACTTTGTTTCTCCATTCCTCTGTTCTTCCAATTCATGTGAGCCAAACACCCAGGTTGACTGAAATCCTATGTTTCCAAATGCTCTGTTTTGCACGTGCATTCCTATCCTATTCCTGTGTTTTTCCTGTCCCTGCGTTTATAGAATCCTCCAATTCTAAGGAGCCCTTACAGATTTACTTCATTTTCAGATAGGCGTCAAAGAAAACTCTGTGTGTTATGTCCTGCTCCTGCCGTGCCGTCATCCACCCCACCTGAGGTGCACCATCGACAGAAGCGTTCACTGCAGCAGAGATCCCCCCTGCAGACTTCCTTTCGCCGCCTCAGATCATCTTCCCCGTTGCCGGCAGCCACGCCAACTGCATTACCATCATCGACTGAGCAGATGAACCTGAGGACTACACAGTTCCGGAAGAGAGGTCGCAGTCTTTCGTGTTTGCTTACGTTATACATCGGTTATTATTACCTGCTACTTTATCGTTCAATCTTGAGTTTTGAATTGCCCATGGGTCTCATATAGAGCCAGCAACGAATAGTATCTGTCTACTATCTGGTTCATCTGGGGTCTTCTATGTGGTTCATGTTGGGTGGGCAACAAACAATAGATGATCCATTGTCTATCTTTTTAAACTGAAGCTATAATCTACCTGTTATCATTAGTTTTGGATCCATTGCTACCATCAATCTTGATTTTTGCATGCACCCCTTAGGCCTTACAAAATCTAACTATTTTTTTATTATGCATGTCAGATATTGTACACAATCCTACTGAACATGTAGAGAAAAAGAGAAGACCGTTGCGTGCGAATATAATGTCATGCAGACGCCGCCCCATGGTGGGCGAAGTGGCCCCCCTCCTGCAGTTCCAGATTGTATTCCAGAGGAAGATAACTATTCAGATGGAGATTCAGAAGGAGCCGACCACGCCTGTTTACCACCTGAGGTGTTTGCTCTAACCTGGCATGCTGATGTTGACCATATCATGCATATGGCGCCCTGCATTGCTTACATTATACATCTTATATGTCATCAGCTTAGTTTAGATTTGCTTTGTGTGAATGCCACCTGTTTGGTTTCTATATCATACTCCCACCATTCCTAAATATTTGTCTTTTTAGAGATTTCAACAAGTGACTACATACGGAACAAAATGAGTGAATCTACACTCTAAAATATGTCTATATACATCCGTATGTGGTAGTCCATTTGAAATCTCTAAAAAGACAAATATTTAGGAACGGAGGGAGTATATGGGAATTATGCAATGCCATCTTCTTTAGCCAGGCATCATATACGTGAATCATGCAATGCCATCCTGTTTAGCCAGTCATCGTATATGTGAATTGTATCGTGCCATATTTTTTCCATAATGTATTCCATTTGTCAACAATGTTTATACATTCATCTACTCTTCCTGTGCATCAGCCATTTGAGTCGGTCATGGGAAAATCTGGAGTGAAAACAAGGTCTTCTGAGCAGTCAGTGCTACCTGTCGATGCAGATTTCTTGCTGGTTACAGATAGCTCCTCAGAGGAGGATTCAGAGAGAGATGACCAGTCGTATCCCCCCCCCCGAGGTGCATGCTCTAACTTGGCTGGGTTATATTGCTCATATCATGCATATGGTGTCTTGCATTGCCATGCCATCTGCTTAGATTAGACATGCTTTGTGTGAATGCCTCCTGTTTGCTTTCTATATCAGATATGTGAATTATGCAATGCCATGTTTTTCAGCCAGTTATCATATATGTGAATTATGCACCGCCATGGAGCCAGGCATCATATATGTGAATTATCTCATGCCATCTTTTTTTCATTACGTATTCCATTTGTCGACAATCTGTGTATATTGAACTACTCTTCATGTGTATCAGCCATTTGAGCCGGTTATGGAAAAATCTGGAGTGAAAACAAGGTCTTCAGAGCAGGCAATGGTACCTGTTGAAGCATATATCTCGATGGTTACAGGGAGCTCCTCAGAGGAGGATTCAGAGACAGATGACCAGTCCTATATCCCACCTGAGGTGTATGCTCTAAGTTGCAATGTTTATATTTCTCATATGATGCATATGGTGTCTTGCATTGCTTAGTTTAGACATCATATGCACAATATTGAATTCTATCTGCTTAGTTTAGAGATCATACATGCGAGTGCCAGCTGCTTAGTATA
The DNA here is from genome assembly GCF_018294505.1 of Triticum aestivum. Classification (NCBI taxonomy): domain Eukaryota; kingdom Viridiplantae; phylum Streptophyta; class Magnoliopsida; order Poales; family Poaceae; genus Triticum; species Triticum aestivum. The sequence goes on along the minus strand of NC_057800.1, from coordinate 596,391,400 downwards.
TGAATCAATTATGTCAATTATATCATGCCATCCTGTATACTTAGACAACATGTATGTGAATTATTTCATCCCAACCTATTTTAGAAAGACATCATATAGTTTTGTCATGTCATCCTGTTTAGGTACTCATCATATGTTGAATTATGCCATTATATCCTGTTAAGTTATCCATCATATATCTGCAACTGTGTCATGCTATCCTGTTTAGTTAGGCATCATATATGTGAAATTGTGTCATGCTGTCCTGTTTGGTTAGACAACATATATGTGAATTACCACATCTGTCTATCATACAATGTCTGTACGTTCAATTTCTTTTCTTGTTTATCAGCCATTTGAATTGGAGGGGGTGATGGCAGTATCTAAGGGAGCAAAAACCCGTTCTTCACAAAAGACAGTGCTACCCGTCGATGCAGATAGAACCATGGTTGTACTGGCCCACAAACTAGCCCCACCACACATAATCGAGACTCTTCCAGATTGCACACTTACACCGTTGGGCAGAGAACCAGCTACAACCCATCTAACCGCAACCCCAGCGGATAGTAACCCACTTATAGTTGACAAAGCACCATGTCCACCACAGAGTACCCCCACACGAGCAGTTTGTAAAGCTACTGCAGTGCCCAAAGCACGAAGACCACCACAGCTAACCCAAACTCCACGTTTAAAGCAGAAGAGCAACTGTTCTCAGGTCAGATTCCGTAGCTATGGTCCATACTCCTTTGCTGTTGCATCACTGTATTTACTCATACCAACTACTTTCGAATTTGAAGGATCCAATTGAAACTCCAATGGCGCAACAGGTATGTTTTAAACCTATTTCTTTAACTGGATTGCTGTTCTAACTTCTTGCTCTATGTTGATTTCAGTTTAAGTTGTATAAACAGTTATGTTCTCATGTGATGCACATTACAAGTGCTGCCAATGTTGTGTAGTTTCTCACACTTATATTCTGTCTATGCTGCTGTGTCTTAAAAATATATGAGTTGAACTGTGTCTCTATCTTGATTAGGGAACATAAACTAGAATGATATGGACAATACAGTGACCATAGTACATAGATATATGTTTGTTTCATGCTGTTATCCTGTCCACCTTACTACTGAACCGGTTTACCAAAATGAGTTTCGTATACTACAAGCTAAACCTGTGATGTGTCTGCTTGTTTCTCTTGTAGTATGCAAACAGAATATTGGAGAAGAGCACCCCACTATGCAATGGTAGAGAAAGTAATGCAGATAAGGTTCAAGATAGTGAGACAACCCTGTTGGTCTCCAAGAAAGGTGATAAAAACGATCTTGTAGACAGTGAGAAAACCCCACAGTCCTGCGTTGATGTAGTGTTCGAGTTACTGGCCAGTACCGCTGGCACAAGCTCTTTGAACTCGCTGCATGAATCACTTCGGCTTCTTCAGTCTCAGCTACAAGCTGAAAGGCATCAGTTAGCTGTGCTGCGGCAAGAAGCCGAAGGACTGAGGAAGTCCCTGCAGAATTCAGATGTGTACTTTCTTGTGCAACAACAAGCGCTGGAGGATTTAAGCGCCAAACAAGAGAAAGTTAATAAGCTTGTTAAGCATCTTGCCAGCATTCTGGGTACCCAGGATATTGTTTCCTGAACTCTTCTGAAGTGGTTTCAATTCTAGACTTGTTTTGCTGCGGCGTTTATATGTTGTTTTGTTCCCTATATTTGCACTGGTGGTGAACTTTGATGCCTAGTGGATGTAATATGTGTAATAGCCGTGATAGCCTAGCATAAGTTGCTTGCTTATTTATTTCCTTGTTGTCTTGTTTATTTGTTTGCTTGTAGTCAGTGCAGTATGGACACTGGGCCTCGTACGAGCCGTAGAAATAGTGGGCCTTCTACGGGCCATAGAAAAAGTAGGCCTTCTACGGGCCGTAGAAACAATGGGCCTTCTACGGGCCGTAGAAACAATGGGCCTTCTATGGGCCATATCATCAATGGGCCTTCTACAGGTCGTATGATCGATTGGCCAAACATGGGCCAATAACAGGCCGCATTATGGCCGTAAACGGGTTAGAGTTGGAATCGACCATTCATGGGCCGACCATAACGGGCCATCGTTAATAGGCCATATTTGACGACGCTATGAAACCGGCCGAACGTATTAACGGACCACAAACGGGCCGACTATAACCATGGGCTGAATTTGGCCCACAAGCAGAAAATGACAGTAACGGGTCGTAAGTAAACGAATGCTGGAAATGAGCCCAAGAATAAATGGGCTCTGAGAAGGCCGAAAGATAACATGGGCTGCAAACGGCCCAACAGAATAACGGGCCGTTAATGGGTATAAAGTGATACACTGTTCATTACGGGCCAGTTTCACCATGGGCCGTTAATGGGTGTAAAGTGATACACTATTCATTACGGGCCAGTTTCACCACGGGCCGTTAATAGGCCAAGAGTTACATAGGGCCTCATATGGGCCAAAAGATGTCATGGGCCATACATGGGCCAGAAGTGAAAACGGGCTGGAATCATATTGGATGGCCTAGATGACGCTACTGGGCCTAATTCGGATAGGGCGTAACGGGCCTTGGGTTAGCGGGCTGTAAATGGGCTATATGCGAACATGCTGTTAACAGGCTTTCCATGGGCCGGCCCGCCACCTTTTGACCAAGTCAAACGGGCCGGCCTTTCCACAGGAATGGGCCTCTGTTGGGCTGTGCCACATGTCGACGTATCATAGGCGCCTTTTGTCCAATGAGTGGATGACATCTGTCCCAACGATGAGCCGACACATTTTTCCTTGAGCCAATGATGATTTTACATGTGGAAAATCCCCATTGGTCGGGGCTGTTAACGGGTTATCGGATCCAAAACCCGACCCGATAGCTTAACAGCGTTCCGTTATGGTGGATGCCACGTGTTGGTCACCTTGACGAAAGCACTTCTGTGACGTGTGATTTATCAACATGGAAGTGGACACTTCCGTCATGATAATTTGGTAATGTCATGGAACACTTCTACGACAGCACAGGTATGACTATCTTGATTCTGTCATAAATTTGTCATGGATGTACATGCATGACAAAAAATGTGACCTACTGTGACAAACACGTATCATCACAGAAGTGTACTTTTTGTGTAGTGAAGTGTTGAGCCTGCGACGGACGCCTATATAAAGTGGAGGTGTCACACACTCACGTGATTGATCGCTTCAGTGTTGTCACTAGGGTTTGCATGTGTTGCGAATAGACACCTCCACTCGCTGCCGGTTGTGTGATCGGACCTAGCAGTCCACCGCACGACGTTCCTAATGCACGCGCGGATAATTTTAGAGGCGGTGCACTTGCTCCGCTCAGGCGAACCTGTACGTGGGAACCGACTACCGACTGTACGAGGGAGATCGGACAAGGAGAAGACGATCCACGAGGACGCGTTGCCCCAACTCTTCTTCTGCTGCATGGCACTGCGCGTCTAGTGGTAACGAACTGTGATCCATCTCTCGTAGCATGTTCTTGATTGTTCTGCACGTAGGAAAATTTTAATTTGTAGTCGACGCACCCTACCATAGAACGCAACAGCATGACTACATCAACCGCGTTGTCATAACGCTTCCACTTACGGTCTATGATACGTCTCCAATGTATCTATAATTTTTGATTGCTCCATGCCATTATATTATCTATTTTGGATGTTATTGGGCTTATTTTTACACTTTTATTATATTTTTGGGAGTAACCTATTAACCGGAGGCCCAGCCCAAATTGATGTTTTTTGCCTATTTTAGAGTTTCGCCGAAAAGGAATATCAAACGGAGTCCAAACGGAATGAAACCTTCGGGAGCGTTATTTCTGGAACGAACATGATCCAGGAGACTTGGAGTGGACGTCAAGCAATCAACGAGGCGACCACGAGGCAGGGGGCGCGCCCACCCCCCTGGGCGCATCCTCCACCCTCGTGGGCCCCTCGTTGCTCCACCGACGTACTTCTTCCTCTTATATATATCCACGTACCCCCCAAACATCTAGGAGCACCACGAAAACCTAATTCCACCACCGCAACCTTTAGTACCCAAGAGACCCCATCTTGGGGCCTTTTCCGGAGCTCCGTCGGAGGGGGCATTGATCACAGAGGGCCTCTACATCAACTCCATGGCCTCTCCGATGATGTGTGAGTAGTTTACTTCAGACCTTCGGGTCCATAGCTGTTGGGGAACGTTGCAGAAAACAAAAATTTTCCTACTCGTTTCACCAAGATCATCTAGGAGTTCATCTAGCAATGAGTGATTAGATGCATCTACATACCTTTGTAGATCGCGCACGGAAGCGTTCAAAAGAACGGTGATGATGTAGTCGTACTCGACGTGATCCAAATCACCGATGACCAGCGCCGAACGGACGGCACCTCCGCGTTCAACACACGTACGGGACGGGAGACGTCTCCTCCTTCTTGATCCAGCAAGGGGGAAGGAGAGGTTGATGAAGATCCAGCAGCACGACGGCGTGGTGGTGGATGCAGGGCGTCACAGCAGCAGGGCTTCGCCGAGACTGCGAGGGAGAGGCGTAACGGGGGGAGATGGAGGCGCCAGGGGCTGGTGTGAAATCCCTCCTCTCCCCCCCCCCACTATATATAGGGGTGCCAGGGGGGCGCCGGCCCTAGTAGATGAGATCTACTAAGGGGGGGCGGCGGCCAAGGGGAGGTTTCCCTCCCCCCCAAGGCACCTAGGGGTGCCTTCCACCACATGGACTCTTCCATGGTGGAAACCCTAGGCGCATGGGCCTATAGGGGCTGGTGCCCTTGGCCCATCTAGGCCAAGGCGCACCCCCTACAGCCCATGTGGCCCCCCGGGACAGGCGGCCCCACCCGGTGGACCCCCGGGACCCTTCCGGTGGTCCCGGTACAATACCGATAACCCCGAAACTTGTCCCGATGCCCGAAATAGCACTTCCTATATATAATTCTTTACCTCCGGACCATTCCGGAACTCCTCGTGATGTCCGGGATCTCATCCGGGACTCTGAACAACATTCGGGTTTCTACATATACATATCTTCATAACCCTAGCGTCACCGAACCTTAAGTGTGTAGACCCTACGGGTTCGGGAGACAAGCAGACATGACCGAGACGACTCTCCGGTCAATAACCAACAGCGGGATCTGGATACCCATGTTGGCTCCCACATGCTCCACGATGATCTCATCGGATGAACCACGATGTCGAGGATTCAATCAATCCCGTACGCTATTCCCTTTGTCTATCGATATGTTACTTGCCCGAGATTCGATCGTCGGTATCCCAATACCTCGTTCAATCTCGTTACCGGCAAGTCACTTTACTCGTACCGTAATGCATGATCCCGTGACCAGACACTTGGTCACTCTGAGCTCATTATGATGATGCATTACCGAGTGGGCCCAGTGATACCTCTCCGTCATACGGAGTGACAAATCCCAGTCTTGATCCATGTCACCCAACAGACACTTTCGGAGATACCCGTAGTCTACCTTTGTAGTCACCCAGTTACGTTGTGACGTTTGGCATACCCAAAGCACTCCTACGGTATCCGGGAGTTACACGATCTCATGGTCTAAGGAAAAGATACTTTGACATTGGAAAACTCTAGCAAACGAACTATACGATCTTGTGCTATGTTTAGGATTGGGTCTTGTCCATCACATCATTCTCCCAATGATGTGATCTCGTTATCAATGACATCCAGTGTCCATAGTCAGGAAACCATGACTATCTGTTGATCAACGAGCTAGTCAACTAGAGGCTCACTAGGGACATGTTGGTGTCTGTTATTCACACATGTATTACGATTTCCGGATAACACAATTATAGCATGAATAAAGACAATTATCATGAACAAGGAAATATAATAATAATGCTTTTATTATTGCCTCTAGGGCATATTTCCAACAATAGCTAGTAGCTAGATGGCTTCTTCGCTCTCTTTGGATCTCAATACAAAGTTCTCCTCGATTCTCTTGGAGATCTATTCGATGTAATCTTCTTTTGTGGTGTGTTTGTCGGGATCCGATGAATTGTGGGTTTATGATCAAGTTTGTCTATGAACAATATTTGAATCTTCTCTGGATTCTTTTATGTATGATTGGTTTATCTTTGCAAGTCTCTTCGAATTATCAGTTTGGTTTGGCCTACTAGGTTGATCTTTCTTGCAATGGGAGAAGTGCTTAGCTTTGGGTTCAATCTTGTGGTGCTCGGTCCCAGTGACAGAAAGGGAAACGACATGTATTGTATTGTTGCCATCGAGGATAAAAATATGGGGTTTATATCATATTGCATGAGTTTATCCCTCTACATCATGTCATCTTGCTTAAGGCGTTACTCTGTTCTTGTGAACTTAATACTCTAGATGCATGATGGATAGCGGTCGATGTGTGGAGTAATAGTAGTAGATGCAGAATCGTTTCGGTCTACTTGTCACGAACGTGATGCCTATATACATGATCATGACTAGATATTCTCATAATCATTCGCTTTTCTATCAATTGCTCGACAGTAATTTGTTCACCCACCGTAATACTTATGCTATCTTGAGAGAATCCACTAGTGAAACCTATGGCCCCCGGGTCTATTTTCCATCATATTAATCTTTCGTCATCAAGCTATTTATTGCGCCGTTTATTTTGCTTTATTTACTTTCAATCTATATCATAAAAATACCAAAAATATTTATATTATTATTATCATCTCTATCAGATCTCACTCTTGCAAGTGGCCATGAAGGGATTGACAACCCATTTATCGCGTTGGTTGCGAGGTTCTTATTTGTTTGTGTAGGTACGAGGTGACTTGCGCGTGGTCTCCTACTGGATTGATACCTTGGTTCTCAAAAACTGAGGGAAATACTTACGCTGCTTTACTGCTCCACCCTTTCCTCTTCAAGGGAAAACCAACGCAGTGCTCAAGAGGTAGCAAGAAGGATTTCAGGCGCCGTTGCCGGGGAGATCTACGCCAAGTCAAGACATACCAAGTACCCATGACAACTCTTATCCTTTGCATTACATTATTTGCCATTTGCCTCTAGTTTTCCTCTCCCCCACTTCACCCTTGCCGTGTTATTTGCCCTCTTTTCCGTTCGCCTTCTTCCCGTATGTATCTTTGTTTGTGTTTCCATGTGCCTTCTATTTGCTTGCATCTTTGCTTGCTAAAAATCTATTGATATGGATCCACTTAAAGTATTTTACTTGGATCATCTTTGATCCTTATGCGCTCGTGCTGAAACCCCAACTAGCCTAGTTGATGGGAAATCTTTAGATGAGCATGCTCATTTTGTGCGTCATCTATTTTCTGAAAAAGGGATACTCTTATGGGATCAAATAAACAGATTGCTATGTTATGCTTGGAATCTTTGTGAAATTTGTGATCTCACTTGTTGCTCTAAGAACCCTAAAAATACCTCCCCTACCTATGTGAGTTTAATGATAATGAAATCTTATCTTCTTATGCAAAGGGTGTTTACAGTTACTATGATATTGAACAAATTGAAGAATTTGTTGCTTTTAAGGGTGCTTATGAAGTTGCTTCCTTGTTTGAAAAGTATGATATTACTCTCTATGAATCTGAAAATTTGGACATACTTAAATATTGCTATGAAAACTATGCTCATAATGTGTATGTCAAAGAATTTATTGAAAGAATGACTGTTGCTTCGGAAGAAAATAATGATATGCATGAATCTATAGATAATTATGATGTCGATGATTTGATCGAAATATCCCTTGATGAACATGATGATTGCTATTCTTGTGGCCATGATGCCAATATTTGTGAACATGAGTTTGCTATGGTTCCTTATGTTAAACATGAGATCGTTGCTCTTGCATCCATACTCGATAGTTCTTTCGATGAAAAGCGTGATTGCAATGATGTTGCTATAAATTCTATCGATGTCAATTTTCTAATAATATGCAAAACCCTAAGCTTGGGGATGCTAGTTTTGCTATGACTACTATTTGTTGCAATGATCATGATTGGGGTGATTCTTCTTATGATCTTGAAAATTTATTTAATCCCCATGATGAATATGAGATTGATAATAGTGTTTGCAATATTATTGAAAGTGGGTTTGGAAGAGTGTCAACTTTAGATCCCACATATTTGGAGAATGTTCAATCTTATGAAGATTTTGACAAAAGTGGGTTTGGAGAGGTCATGACTTTAGTTAATGTTAATCCCACTATTTCGGAAGAGTGTCAACTTTGCATGCATGTGGATCATGTTGAGAATATTTTATGTGATAGATATATTGTTGAATTTGCTTATGATTCTACATGTGATTATTATGAGAGAGGAAAATATGGTTGTAGAAATTTTTGTGTTACTAAATTACCTCTCGTTATGTTGAGATTGCTATTGTTTCTTTCCGCTTCCTTGCATATGCTAGTTTTTGCTTGCCTTAATAATTTGTTTGCCTTGATAATTTGTTTGCCTATAAGATGCCTATGCATAAGAAGTATGTTAGACTTAGATGTGTTTTTCACGTGTTTTATGATGCTCTTTTCGTGCTTCAATTCTTGTCTTTCATGTGAGCATCGTTGAAACCTTATGCCTAGCTATAAGGCTTTAAAGAAGAGCGCTTGTTGGGAGACAACCCAATATTTTTCCTTGATTTTATTCAATAAATAATTTATCTAGCCTCTGTTTTGGTTGTGTGTTTGTGTTTAATTAGTGTTTGTGCCAAGTAGAACCGTTGGGAAGACTTGGGGAAAGTCTTTTTGATCCTGCTGTAAAAAACAGAAACTTTAGCGCTCACGAGAATTGCTGCCATTTTTTATTGGAGAGTGCTATTTAGTTAATTCTTTTTGCAGATGATTAACAGATAAATTCCTCACGTCTAGAAATTTATTTTAGAATTTTGGGGGTTCCATAAGTTTGCGTTAGTTACAGATTACTACAGACTGTTCTGTTTTTGACATATTCTGTTTTTCGTGTGTTGTTTGCTTATTTTGATGAATCTATGGCTAGTAAAAGAGTTTATAACCATAGAGAAGTTGGAATACATTAGTTTTAACACCAATATAAATAAATAATGAGTTAATTACAGTACCTTGAAGTGGTGTTTTGTTTTCTTTTGCTAACGGAGCTCACGAGATTTTCTATTTAAGTTTTGTGTTGTGAAGTTTTCAAGTTTTGGGTAAAGATTTGATGGATTATGGAATAAGCAGTTGCAAGAGCCTAAGATTGGGGATTCCCATGGCACCCCAAGGTAAAATACAAGGACAACAAAAATCCTAAGCTTGGGGATGCCCCGGAAGGCATCCCCTCTTTTGTCTTCATTCATCGGTAACTTTACTTGGAGCTATATTTTTATTCGCCACATGATATGTGTTTTGCTTGGAGCGTCTTGTATGATTTGAGTATTTGCTTTTTAGTTTACCACAATTATCCTTGCTGTACACACCTTTTGAGAGAGGCGCATATGAATTGGAATTTATTAGAATACTCTATGTGCTTCACTTATATCTTTTGAGTTATATAGTTTTTGCTCTAGTGCTTCACTTATATCTTTTAGAGCATGGCGGTGGTTCTATTTTATAGAAATAATTGATATCTCATGCTTCACTTATATTATTTTGAGAGTCCTTTAGAACAACATAGCAATAATAAAAACTTTCATATAAGTGCATTGAATACTAAGAGAAGTTTGATACTTGATGATTGTTTTGAGATATGGAAATGGTGATATTAGAGTCATGCTAGTTGAGTACTTGTGAATTTGAGAAATACTTGTGTTGAAGTTTGTGATTCCCGTAGCATGCATGTATGGTGAACCGTTATATGATGAAGTCGGAGCATGATTTATTTATTGATTGCCTTCCTTATGAGTGGCGGTCAGGGACGAGCGATGATCTTTTCCTACCAATCTATCCCCCTAGGAGCATGTGCGTAGTACTTCGTTTCGATAACTAATAGATTTTTGCAATAAGTATGTGAGTTCTTTATGACTAATGTTGAGTCCATGGATTATACGCACCCTCACCCTTCCACATTTGCTAGCCTCTCTAGTACGGCACAATTTTCACCGGTACCATAAACCCACCATATACCTTCCTCAAAACAGCCACCATACCTACCTATTATGGCATTTCCAGAGCCATTCCGAGATATATTGCCATGCAACTTTCCACCGTTCCGTTTGTTATGACACGCTTCATCATTGTCATATTGCTTTGCATGATCATGTAGTTGACATCGTATTTGTGGCAAAGCCACTGTTCATAATTCTTTCATACATGTCACTCTCAATTCATTGCTTATCCCGGTACACCGCCGGAGGCATTCACATAGAGTCATATTTTGTTCTAAGTATTGAGTTGTAATTCTCGAGTTGTAAGTAAAAAGAAGTGTGATGATCATCATTATTAGAGCATTGTCCCAATGAGGAAAGGATGATGGAGACTGTGATTCCCCCACAAGTCGGCATGAGACTCCGGACAAAAAAATAGAAAGAAAAGAGGGCAAAAGAAAAAAGAAAGAAAGAAGGCCCAAATAAAAAAATGAAAATGGGAGAAAAAGAGAGAAGGGACAATGTTACTATCCTTTTTCCACACTTGTGCTTCAAAGTAGCACCATGATCTTCATGATAAAGAGTCTCCTATGTTGTCACTTTCATAAACTAGTGGGAATTTTACATTATAGAACTTGGCTTGTATATTCCAATGATGGGCTTCCTCAAATTGCCCTAGGTCTTCGTGAGCAAGCAAGTTGGATGCACACCCACTTAGTTTCTTTTGTTGAGCTTTCATACACTTATAGCTCTAGTGCATTCGTTGCATGGCAATCCCTACTCACTCACATTGATATCTATTGATGGGCATCTCCATAGCCCGTTGATACGCCTAGTTGATGTGAGACTATCTTCTCCTTTTTTTGTCTTCTCCACAACCACCATTCTATTCCACCATAGTGCTATATCCATGGCTCACGCTCATATATTGCGTGAAGATTGAAAAAGTTTGAGAACGTCAAAAGTATGAAACAATTGCTTGGCTTGTCATCGGGGTTGTGCATGATTTAATAATTTGTGTGATGAAGATAGAGCATAGCCAGACTATGTGATTTTGTAGGGATAACTTTCTTTGGCCATGTTATTTTGAGAAGACATGATTGCTTAGTTAGTATGCTTGAAGTATTATTATTTCTATGTCAATATTAAACTTTTATCTTGAATCTTTCGGATCTGAACATTCATGCCACACTAAAGAAAAATTACATTGAGAAATATGTTAGGAAGCACTCCACATCAAAAATTCTTTTTTTATCATTTACCTACTCGAGGACGAGCATGAATTAAGCTTGGGGATGCTGATACGTCTCCAACGTATCTATAATTTTTGATTGCTCCATGCTATTATATTATCTATTTTGGATGTTATTGGGCTTATTTTTACACTTTTATTATATTTTTGGGACTAACCTATTAACCGGGGGCCCAGCCCAAATTGCTATTTTTTGCCTATTTTAGAATTTCGCTGAAAAGGAATATCAAACGGAGTCCAAATGGAATGAAACCTTCGGGAGCGTTATTTTTGGAACGAACATGATCCAGGAGACTTGGAGTGGACGTCAAGCAATCAATGAGGCGGCCATGAGGCAGGGGGCGCGCCCACCCCCCTGGGTGCGCCCTCCACCCTCGTGGGCCCCTCGTTGTTGGGGGACGTAGTAATTTCAAAAAAATTCCTACGCACACGCAAGATCATGGTGATGCATAGAAACGAGAGGGGAGAGTGTGTCCACGTACCCTCGTAGACCGATTGCATAAGCATTAGCCCAACGCGGTTGATGTAGTCGTACGTCTTCAAGATCCGACCGATCAACTACTGAACGTACGGCACCTCTGAGTTCTGCACACGTTCAACTCGATGACGTCCCTCGAACTCCGATCCAGCCGAGCTTTGAGGGAGAGTTCTGTCAGCACGACGGCGTGGTGATGATGATGATGTTCTACCGACGCAGGGCTTCGCCTAAGCACCACTATGATATGACCGAGGTAGATTATGGTGGAGGGGGCACCGCACACAGCTAAGAGATCCAAGGAATCAATTGTTGTGTCTCTAGGGGTGCCTCCCTCCCCGTATATAAAGGAGTGGAGGAGGGGGAGGGGGCCGGCCACCCTTGGCGCGCCCTATGAGGAGTCCTACTCCCACCGGGAGTAGGACTCCCCCCTTCCATGTTGGAGTAGGAGAGGAGAGGGAAGGAGAAAGAGGAAGAAAGGAAAGGGGGGCGCCGCCCCCTTCCTTGTCCAATTCGGACTTGGGAGGGGAGGGGTGCGCGGCTGCCCCTTGGCCGCCTCTCCTCTTCCACCAATTGGACCCATGAGGCCCAATAACCTTCGAGGGGTTCCGGTAACCCCCCCCCCCACCCCCGGTACTCCGGTATATATCCGATAGCCCCAAGAACCATTCTGGTGTCCGAATATAGTCGTCCAATATATCAATCTTCATGTCTCGACCATTTCGAGACTCCTCGTCATGTCCGTGATCACATCCGGGACTCCGAACTACCTTTGGTACATCAAAACACATAAACTCATAATATATTCGTCATCGAACTTTAAGCGTGCGGACCCTATGGGTTCGAGAACTATGTAGACATGACCGAGACACGTCTCCAGTCAATAACCAATAGCGGAACCTGGATGCTCATATTGGCTCCTACATATTCTACGAAGATCTTTATCGGTCAAACCGCATAACAACATACGTTGTTCCCTTTGTCATCGGTATGTTACTTGCCCGAGATTCGATCGTTGGTATCTCAATACCTAGTTCAATCTCGTTACCAGAAAGTCTCTTTACTCGTTTCATAATACATCATCCCGCAACTAACTCATTAGTTGCAATGCTTGCAAGGCTTTAGTGATGTGTATTACCGAGTGGGCCCAGAGATACCTCTCCGACAATCGAAGTGACAAATCCTAATCTTGAAATACGCCAACCCAACAAGTACCTTCAAAGACACCTGTAGAGCACCTTTATAATCACCCAGTTACATTGTGACGTTTGGTAGCATATAAAGTGTTCCTCCGGTAAATGGGAGTTGCATAATCTCATAGTCACAGGAACATGTATAAGTCATGAAGAAAGCAGTAGCAACAAACTAAACGATCAAGTGCTAAGCTAAGGGAATGGGTCAAGTCAATCACATCATTTTCCTAATGATGTGATCCCGTTAATCAAATGACAACTCTTTGTCTATGGCTAGGAAACATAACCATCTTTGATCAATGAGCTAGTCAAGTAGAGGCATACTAGTGACACTTTATTTGTCTATGTATTCACACATGTATCATGTTTCCAGTTAATACAATTCTAGCATGAATAATAAACATTTATCATGATATAAGGAAATAAATAATAACTTTTTATTGCCTCTAGGGCATATTTCCTTCAGTCTTCCACTTGCACTAGAGTCAACAATCTAGTTTACACAGTAATGATTCTAACACCCATGGAGCCTTGGTGCTCATCATGTTTTGCTCATGGAAGAGGCTTAGTCAATGGGTCTCCAACATTCAGATCCGTATGTATCTTGCAAATCTCTATGTCTCCCACCTGGACTTGATCTCGGATGGAGTTGAAGCGTCACTTGATGTGCTTGGTTCTCTTGTGAAATTTGGATTCCTTTGCCAAAGCAATTGCACCAGTATTGTCACAAAAGATTTTCATTGGACCCGATGCACTAGGTATGACACCTAGATTGGATATGAAGTCCTTCATCCAGACTCCTTCATTTGCTGCTTCCGAAGCAGCTATGTATTCCGCTTCACATGTTGATCCCGCTACAACGCTTTGTTTAGAACTGCACCAACTGGCAGCTCCATCGTTTAATAAAAACACGTATCTGGTTTGCGATTTAGAATCATCCGGATCAGTGTCAAAACTTGCATCGACGTAATCATTAACGACGAGCTCTTTGTCACCTCCATAAACGAGAAACATATCCTTTGTCCTTTTCAGGTATTTCAGGATGTTCTTGACCACTATCCAGTGATCCACTCCTGGATTACTTTGGTACCTCCCTGCTAAACTAATAGCAAGGCACACATCAGGTCTGGTACACAGCATTGCATACATGATAGAGCCTATGGCTGAAGCATAGGGAACATCTTTCATTTTCTCTCTATCTTCTGCAGTGGTCGGGCACTGAGTCTTACTCAACTTCACACCTTGTAACACAGGCAAGAACCCTTTCTTTGCTTGATCCATTTTGAACTTCTTCAAAACTTTGTCAAGGTATGTGCTTCGTGAAAGTCCAATTAAGCGTCTTGATCTATCTCTATAGATCTTGATGCCCAATATATAAGCAGCTTCACCGAGGTCTTTCATTGAAAAACTCTTATTCAAATATCCTTTTATGCTATCCAGAAATTCTATATCATTTCCAATCAACAATATGTCATCCACATATAATATCAGAAATGCTATAGAGCTCCCACTCACTTTCTTGTAAATACAGGCTTCTCCAAAAGTCTGTATAAAACCATATGCTTTGATCACACTATCAAAATGTTTATTCCAACTCCAAGAGGCTTGCACCAGTCCATAAATGGATCGCTGGAGCTTGCACACTTTGTTAGCTCCCTTTGGATCGACAAAACCTTCCGGTTGCATCATATACAACTCTTCTTCCAGAAATCCATTCAGGAATGCGGTTTTGGCATCCATTTGCCAAATTTCATAATCATAAAATGCGGCAATTGCTAACATGATTCGGATAGACTTAAGCATCGCTACGGGTGAGAAGGTCTCATCGTAGTCAATCCCTTGAACTTGTCGAAAACCTTTTGCAACAAGTCGAGCTTTATAGACAGTAACATTACCATCAGCGCCAGTCTTCTTCTTGAAGATCCATTTATTCTCAATGGCTTGCCGATCAACAGGCAAGTCAACCAAAGTCCACACTTTGTTCTCATACATGGATCCCATCTCAGATTTCATGGCTTCAAGCCATTTTTCGGAATCTGGGCTCATCATCCCTTCTTCATAGTTCGTAGGTTCGTCATGGTCTAGCAACATAACCTACAGAACAGGATTACCGTACCACTCTGGTGCGGATCTTACTCTGGTTGACCTATGAGGTTTAGTAATAACTTGATCTGAAGTTTCATGATCATCATCATTAACTTCCTCACTAATTGGTGTAGATGTCACAAGAACCAGTTTCTATGATGAACTACTTTCCAATAAGGGAGCAGGTACTGTTACCTCATCAATTTCTACTTTCCTCCCACTCACTTATTTCGAGATAAACTCCTTCTCTAGAAAGGATCCATTCTTAGCAATGAATGTCTTGCCTACGGATCTGTGATAGAAGGTGTACCCAACAGTTTCCTTTGGGTATCCTATGAAGACACATTTCTCTGATTTGGGTTCGAGCTTATCAGGTTGAAGCTTTTTCACATAAGCATCGCAGCCTCAAACTTTAAGAAATGACAACTTTTGTTTCTTGCCAAACCATAGCTCATAAGGTGTCGTCTCAATAGATTTTGATGGTGCCCTATTTAACATGAATGCCGCCGTCTCTAAAGCATAACCCCAAAATGATAGCGGTAAATCAGTAAGAGACATCATAGATCGCACCATATCTAGTAAAGTACGATTATGGCATCCGGACACACCATTACGCTATGGTGTTCCGGGTGGCGTGAGTTGCAAAACTATTCCACATTGTTTCAAATGT
Source organism: Triticum aestivum (assembly GCF_018294505.1). NCBI lineage: Eukaryota > Viridiplantae > Streptophyta > Magnoliopsida > Poales > Poaceae > Triticum > Triticum aestivum. The sequence continues at coordinate 596,375,718 of NC_057800.1, read as the reverse complement.
AGACCAAACTCGTAACTCAAATATTCTCCTCCATTATCAGATTGTAGAAATTTTATTTTCTTGTTACGATGATTTTCAACTTCACTCTGAAATTCTTTGAACTTTTCAAATGTTTCAGACTTATGTTTCATTAAGTAGATATACCCATATCTGCTTAAATCATCTGCGAAGGTGAGAAAATAATGATACCCGCCGCGAGCCTCAACATTCATTGGACCACATACATCAGTATGTATGATCTCTAACAAATCAGTTGCTTGCTCCATAGTTCCGGAGAACGGCGTTTTAGTCATCTTGCCCATGAGGCATGGTTCGCAAGTACCAAGTGATTCATAATCAAGTGATTCCAAAAGTCCATCAGTATGGAGTTTCTTCATGCGCTTTATACTAATATGACCCAAATGGCAGTGCCACAAATAAGTTGCACTATCATTATCAACTCTGCATCTTTTGGCTTCAACATTATGAATATGTGTATCACTACTATCGAGATTCATCAAAAACAGACCACTCTTTAAGGGTGCATGACCATAAAAGATATTACTCATATAAATAGAACAACCATTATTCTCAGATTTAAATGAATAACCGTCTCGCATTAAACAAGATCCAAATATAATGTTCATGCTCAACGCTGGCACCAAATAACAATTATTTAGGTCTAAAACTAACCCCGAAGGTAGATGTAGAGGTAGCGTGCCGACGGCGATCACATCGACTTTGGAACCATTTCTCACGCGCATCGTCACCTCGTCCTTTGCCAGTGTTCGCTTAATCTGTAGTCCCTGTTTTGAGTTGCAAATATTAGCAATAGAACCACTATCAAATACCCAGGTGCTATTGCAAGCTCTTGTAAGGTACACATCAATAACATGTATATCACATATACCTTTGTTCACCTTACCATCCTTCTTATCCGCCAAATACTTGGGGCAGTTCCGCTTCCAGTGACTAGTCTGTTTGCAGTAGAAGCACTCAGTCTCAGGCATAGGTCCAGACTTGGGTTTCTTCTCTTGAGAAGCAACTTGTTTGCTGTTCTTTTTGAAGTTCCCCTTCTTCTTCCCTTTGCCCTTTTTCTTGAAACTGGTGGTCTTATTAACCATCAACACTTGATGCTCCTTCTTGATTTCTACCTCCGCAGCCTTTAGCATGGCGAAGAGCTCGGGAATCATCTTATCCATCCCTTGCATATTATAGTTCATCACGAAGCTATTGTAGCTTCGTGACAGTGATTGAAGAACTCTGTCAATGACACTATCAATAGGAAGATTAACTCCCAGTTGAGTCAAGTGATTATGATACCCATACATTTTGAGTATATGCTCACTGACAGAACTATTCTCCTCCATCTTGCAGCTATAGAACTTATTGGAGACTTCATATCTCTCAATCCGGGCATTTGCTTGAAATATTAACTTCAACTCCTGGAACATCTCATATGCTCCATGACGTTCAAAACATCGTTGAAGTCTCGGTTCTAAGCCGTAAAGCATGGCACACTGAACTATCGAGTAGTCATCAGCTTTGCTCTGCCAGGTGTTCATAACATCTGGTGTTGCTCCTGCAGCAGGTTTGGCACTTAGCGGTGCTTCCAGGACGTAATTCTTCTGTGCGGCAATGAGGATAATCCTCAAGTTACGGACCCAGTCCATGTAATTGCTACCATCATCTTTCAACTTTGCTTTCTCAAGGAACGCATTAAAATTCAACGGAACAACAGCACGAGCCATCTATCTACAACAAAAATAGACATGCAAAAAACTATCAGGTACTAAGTTCATGATAAATTTAAGTAATTAATCAGATTACTTAAGAACACCCACTTAGATAGACATCCCTATAATCATCTAAGTGATCACGTGATCCAAATCAACTAAACCATAACCGATCATCACATGAAATGGAGTAGTTTTCAATGGTGAACATCACTATGTTGATCATATCTAGTATATGATTCACGCTCGACCTTTCGATCTCAGTATTCCGAGGCCATATCTACATATGCTAGGCTCATCAAGTTTAACCTGAGTATTCTGTGTGTGCAAAACTGGCTTGCACCCGTTGTAGATGGACGTAGAGCTTATCACACCCGATCATCACGTGGTGTCTGGGCACGATGAACTTTGGCAACGGTGCATACTCCGGGAGAACACTTTTATCTTGAAATTTAGTGAGAGATCATCTTATAATGCTACCGTCAATCAAAGCAAAATAAGATGCATAAAAGATAAACATCACATGCAATCAATATAAGTGATATGATATGGACATCATCATCTTGTGCTTGTGATCTCCATCTCCGAAGCACCGTCATGATCACCATCGTCACCGGCGCGACACCTTGATCTCCATCGTAGCATCGTTGTCGTCTCGCCAACTATTGCTTCTACGACTATCGCTACCGCTTAGTGATAAAGTAAAGCAACTACAGGACGATTGCATTGCATACAATAAAGCGACAACTATATGGCTCCTGCCAGTTGCCGATAACTCGGTTACAAAACATGATCATCTCATACAATAAAATATAACATCATGTCTTGACCATATCACATCACAACATGCCTTGCAAAAACAAGTTAGACGTCCTCTACTTTGTTGTTGCAAGTTTTACGTGGCTGCTACGGGCTGAGCAAGAACCGTTCTTACCTACGCATCAAAACCACAACGATAGTTCGTCAAGTTAGTGTTGTTTTAACTTTCTCAAGGACCGGGCGTAGCCACACTCGGTTCAACTGAAGTTGGAGAAACTGACACCCGCCAGCCACCTGTGTGCAAAGCACGTTGGTAGAACCAGTCTCGTGTAAGCGTGCGCGTAATGTCGGTCCGGGCCGCTTCATCCAATAATACCGCCGAACCAAAGTATGACATGCTGGTAAGCAGTATGACTTGTATCGCCCACAACTCACTTGTGTTCTACTCGTGCATATAAAATCAACGCATAAAACCTGGCTCGGATGCCACTGTTGGGGAACATAGTAATTTCAAAAACATTCCTACGCACATGCAAGATCTTGGTGATGCATAGCAACGAGAGGGGAGAGTGTGTCCACGTACCCTCGTAGACCGATTGCAGAAGCATTAGCACAACGCGGTTGATGTAGTCGTACGTCTTCATGATCCGATCGATCAAGTACCGTACATACGACACCTCCGAGTTCTGCACATGTTCAACTCGATGACGTCCCTCGAACTCCGATCCAGCCGAGCTTTGAGGGAGAGTTCTGTCAGCACAACGGCGTGGTGACAATGATGATGTTCTACCGACACAGGGCTTCGCCTAAGCACCACTACGATATGACCGAGGTATATTATGGTGGAGGGGGGCACCGCACACGGCTAAGAGATCCAAGGGATCAATTGTTGTGTCTCTAGGGGTGCCTCCCTCCCTGTATATAAAGGAGTGGAGGAGGGGGAGGGGCCCGGCCACCCTTGGCGCGCCCTATGAGGAGTCCTACTCCCACCGGGAGTAGGACTCCCCCCTTCCATGTTGGAGTAGGAGAGGAGAGGGGAGGAGAAAGAGGAAGAAAGGAAAGGGGGGCGTCGCCCCCCTTCCTTGTCCAAGTCGGACATGGGAGGGGAGGGGCGCGCGGCTGCCCCTTGGCCGCCTCTCCTCTTCCACCAATTGGGCCCATGAGGCCCAATAACCTCCGAGGGGTTCCGCTAACCCCGCGGTACTCTGGTATATATCTGATAACCCCCAGACCATTCCGGTGTCCGAATATAGTCGTCCAATATATCAATCTTCATGTCTCGACCATTTCGAGACTCCTCGTCATGTCCGTGATCACATCCGGGACTCTGAACTACCTTCGGTACATCAAAACACTTAAACTCATAATATATTCGTCATCGAACTTTAAGTGTGCGGACCCTACAGGTTCGAGAACTATGTAGACATGACCGAGACACGTCTCTAGTCAATAACCAATAGCGGAACCTGGATGCTCATATTGGCTCCTACATATTCTATGAAGATCTTTATCGGTCAAACCGCATAACAACATACGTTGTTCCCTTTGTCATCGGTATGTTACTTGCCCGAGATTCAATCGTCGGTATCTCAATACCTAGTTCAATCTCATTACCGGCAAGTCTCTTTACTCATTCCGTAATACATCATCCCGCAACTAACTCATTAGTTGCAATGCTTGCAACGCTTAAGTGATGTGTATTACCGAGTGGGCCCAGAGATACCTCTCCGACAATCGGAGTGACAAATCCTAATCTTGAAATACGCCAACCCAACAAGTACCGTTGGAGACACCTGTAGAGCACCTTTATAGTCACCCAGTTACGTTGTGACATTTGGTATCACACAAAGTGTTCCTCCGGTAAACGGGAGTTGCATAATCTCATAGTCACAGGAACATGTATAAGTCATGAAGAAAGCAATAGCAACAAACTAAACGATCAAGTGCTATGCTAACGAAATGGGTCAAGTCAATCACATCATTCTCCTAATGATGTGACCTCGTTAATCAAATGACAACTATTTGTCTATGGCTAGGAAACATAACCATCTTTGATCAACGAGCTAGTCAAGTAGAGGCATACTAGTGACACTCTGTTTGTCTATGTATTCACACATGTATCATGTTTCCGGTTAATACAATTCTAGCATGAATAATAAACATTTATCATGATATAAGGAAATAAATAATAACTTTCTTATTGCCTCTAGGGCATATTTCCTTCACTTGTTGCTCCACTGACATACTTCTTCCTTCTATATATATCCACGTACCCCCAAACATCCAGGAGCACCATGAAAACCTAATTCCACCGCCGCAACCTTCTGTACCCAAGAGATCCCATCTTGGGGCCTTTTCCGGAGCTCCGCCGGAGGGGCATTGATCACGGAGGGCCTCTACATTAACTCCATGGCCTCTCTGATGATGTGTGAGTAGTTTACTTCAGACCTTCGGGTCCATAGCTAGTAGCTAGATGGATTCTTCTCTCTCTTTGGATCTCAATACAAGGTTCTCCTCGATTCTCTTGGAGATATATTCGATGTAATCTTCTTTTGCGGTGTGTTTATCAAGATCCGATGAATTGTGGGTTTATGATCAAGTTTATCTATGAACAATATTTGAATCTTCTCTGAATTCTTTTATGTGTGATTGGTATATCTTTGCAAATCTCTTCAAATTATCAGTTTGGTTTGGCCTACTAGATTGATCTTTCTTGCAATGGAAGGAGTGCTTAGCTTTGCGTTCAATCCTGCGGTGCTCGACCCAAGTGACAGAAAGGGAAACGACACATATTGTATTGTTGCCATCGAGGATAACAAGATGGGGTTTTCATCATATTGCATGAGTTTATCCCTCTACATCATGTCATCTTGCTTAAGGCGTTACTCTGTTCTTATGAACTTAATACTCTAGATGCATGTTGGATAGCGGTCGATGTGTGGAGTAATAGTAGTAGATGCAGAATCGTTTCGGTCTACTTGTCGCGGACGTGATGCCTATATACATGATCATGCCTAGATATTCTCATATTTATTCGCTTTTCTATCAATTGCTCGATAGTAATTATTCGCTTTTCTATCTTGCGTGTGGGTATGAGAGTAAGAAATTACCAGATTATGTTTGCAAGCTTGATAAAGCACTCTATGGTTTAAAGCAAGCACCCAGAGCATGGTATTCCAGACCGGGCTTACAGTTGAAATATCTTGGCTTTATTGCTTACAAGGCTGACATGTCCTTGTTTATTTATAACAAGGCAGGGGTGGTCATTTTTGTACTCATATATGTGGATGATATCATGGTTTCAAGTTCTTCACAAAATGCTACTCATCCTCTTTTACATGATTTGAGCTCAGAGTTTGCCTTGAAGGATTTAGGTGATTTGCATTTCTTCCTAGTCATTGAAGTCAAGAAAACTCAAGATGGCATTATGTTAAATCAGGAAAAATATGTCAATAAGCTTCTGTCTCGCATGGGAATGAAGAATTGTAAGCCAGTGCCTACACCTTTATCTTCCTCAAAAAAACTCTGCATATGAAGGTGAGCCACTTCAAGAGGAGGAGAGCACAAGGTATAGGAGTATTGTGGGAGCATTGCAATATCTAACTCTCACACGTCCAGATATTTCATTTGCTGCCAACAAGGTTTGTCAATACCTACATGCACCTACCTCTGCACATTGGGTGGCTGTTAAGAGAATTATGAGATATGTGAAGCATACTATGGGAATAGGACTTCATTTCGAACGGTCTAATTCCTCTCTTATTAGTGCATTCTCTGATGCTGACTGGGCAGGATGTAGTGATGATAGAAGATCAACTGGAGGTTTTGTAGTGTTCTTTGGATCCAACCTTATCTCCTGGAGTGCTAAAAAGCAAGCCACTGTCTCACGTTCAAGCACAGAAGTAGAATACATATCCTTGGCAAATGCAACTGCTGAAATCATTGGGTTGAGTCACTCCTTGATGAGTTGGGGGTTAAGAAAAATCGTATCTCGTGCTTATGGTGTGATAATTTGGGAGCAACATATTTGTCTGCAAACCCAGTGTTTCAGGCAAGGACAAAACACATAGAGATTGAAAAGATTGTATCTCGTGCTTATGGGGGCCTCTCCTCTGCCTGCGCGTGAAGAAAGACAGAAGGGAGAGGGAGAAACATGTGGAACAAATAGCTCTGAACAAAGAGATAAGGTGAGGAGGAGAGCGATGGGCAGGAGTCCACAGGGGCACGTGGGTTGCTGTGGAGACGGCATAACGAGAAAAAATATCATCCAGTTGTTTTCCGGTCAATATTGCGAGCACGTGCTGCTGCTAACCAGGTTCACTTCGTCGTGTCATCGCCAAAAACGAACCTGGGTGCATAGGCGTCTAAGTGCAACATCCCCCCTGTCCAGCCTCTGGAACTCCAATCATTCTCCCTCGCATGTCCCGCTGTATGCACTCACGCACGAAATGACCGTGCTACACCCCCTACCAGCTGCTGCTCCTACCGTAGTCATGCCCACCACATCAGGGTATAAGAGTAATTTCCTTCTCATTAGATTTACCTACATAAGTCTTGTGCCAGTTTAAGCACCCCGTCGAACGCCGACCACACACCCCAGAGTGCGCCAAACACGTACGAGGCCGCCGGCAAGCATGGGCAAGGGAGCTAGAGCCGCCGGCGTGGACGAGCCACTGCTCCGGAGCTCTCGGGCGGTCACGGCAGCGGGGCGTCAGCCTCCGGCACAGTGGCGGTGATGGTGAAGTAATCCGCGTAGGGCTTCGCCTAAGCACTACGTGGATATGACCGGAGGCATAAACTGTGGAGAGGGACGCCGCACACGGCTAGGAATCAATGATATATATACACACATAAACACTATTCTGATCACGGGATTAGAATAATATTCTGATCACAACCTGACCTGCCCCGCTAGTAGTACGTTGAACTTCCCTGTGAACTAGGTTGAACTTCCGCCAACATTGCCCAAATGGGGCTTGCGATACACCGTTGGAAAGCTATGGACACCAATATCATGACCCAACTTAAATTTTTGGCAAAATATAAGCGGTTTAAGAGCAGTTTTGAAAACCGTTTTTTTCTTTGCACAAAAAACGTGAACCGTATTTTCGATCGCATTTCTAAACCGTTTATCGGAATGAGACATATAATATGGAGTTGGAAAGCTGCCGCAAAGCTGCTCCTTCCATATGTTGAAAGTTTTCTCTAATTCCCTACGGTTAAAGAGTAATTCGGAAAATCATAAAATTTCGTAAACCGAACACCCGAGTTTGTATTTTTGATGTCATTTCTAAACGGCTAATCCAATGGAGGCAAATAATATGGCTTGGAAAGCTTATGAAAATGTGCTACTTTTTCATGTTAAAAGTTTTTTCTAATTTTGAACGGTTTAAGAGTAATTTAGAAAATGGTCCAAGTTCCACCGAGTTCATATTTTCGAGCAAATTTTTTAGCTGTATGTCCGAATGCAGCAAATGATATGGCGTTGGAAAGCTTGAACAAATGCGAAACTTTTTTGTATATATTGTTTCTCCTAATTCCTTATGGTTTTAAGTCAGTTTCGAAAATGGCGAAAAACGTATTTTCGCCGTAATTTCTACAAACTTTATCGGAATTGGGCAAATAATATACCGTTGAAAAGCTACGGAAAATGCGAAACTTTTTCATGTTGATGGTTTTCTCTGATTCCTAGCCGTTTTCAAGTAATTTCAAAAACGGCGAGATCATTCGTTCTGCCTCTATCGCGAAACAGATTCTTCGAAAATGCACCGCGTGAAGAACCTGAACTTCTTGGCGCGTGTACCTGAACTTCACTCTATTTTTCACATGATTTTTTGCTCGTAGGTCTCCATCCACTCACCGGAATTGAGCAAGTGATATACCGGTGGAAAGCTGCTGTAAGCACTTAACTTTCCCGTGTTGATCGTTTTTTCATACTCGCGATGATTTTAAAAGTTTTTCATCTGAAATTCATTCAGCATAGTAGTTGAACTTCATGCTGTTTTTACGTTGAACTTCTGTGACGTATTCTCGTTTGCAATTTTCTCATCCATTCGTTAGTGTTACACAAATGATACTCTTTTTGTACAAACCCCTCTCACAATAATTTTTTTTAACTTTCTTCGACCGAGGAGTTGCACTTATAACAACAAAACTTTTAGTCTTTGTTTTTTTATTCTTTTTATACAAAATGCACACCGTGTAGTACGTGAACTTCTGGCAGTTATCAATCGAACTTCTCTCGGTTACGTGAAAATATCTGAGTTTTTTATAAATATTTATCTGAATTTCTTAATCATTTTTTATAAAATTTTGAAGCGCTCTATTTTTAAAAGTTGAACTTCTTGTTATTTTATTTTTGAACTTCTTATTTCCATTCTTTAATAACGAGGAAAATCTGAGTTTTCTATATTCATCGAACTTCTTCATCTTTTTAATATGGACTTCCTGGTTTTATTTCTTAATCCATTTTTATGAAATTTTGAAGCGCTCTATTTTTAAAAGTTAAACTTCTTGTTATTTTATTTTTGAATTTCTTGTTTCCATTCTTTAATAACGAGGAAAATCTGAATTTCTATAATCATCGAACTTCTCCATCTTTTTAATATGGACTTCCTGATTTTATTTCTTTTAGTAACGGAAAAAATCCTACTTTTTTATAGACATTGAGCCGCTTCGTTTTTAAATTTGAACTTCTATCTTTATTTTAATAAAGAAAATCTTTCTTGTAAAATTGTTTGAGATGTTTTTTTTAATGACCTTCTTTGGGTTTGTAACAAGACTTGGTGCGATGCGACACGATACGACATAATAGTCTTCAGGGTGGCAGGCATGGCAGCGTGCCCTAAGGAGGCGGGGTCGGGAGGTGCGCCGTAACAGGGTGGCGGTTGTCAATGACGCGCGAGGGGGGTGGGGGGTGTCGGCGGTGACGCGCGAGGGGGGGTGGGGGGTGTCGGCGACGGGTGAGGAGTTGGGGCCAATGGGAGGTGGCTGCGGCGGCGCTTCCAAAATGTACGCCATGCTTTACAATAGAGCACAGAAAAAAATGGTTTAAAAACACATCAAACTAATCTTTTTTTAATCTAAACTTCTTTGTTTTATCTTTTTAGAAAATGTGATTGCTATTGTATAAACATTAAATTGCTCCGTTATTTTAATTTGTACTTCTTGATTTGATATTTATGAACTTCTTACAATTTTCAGTGCAATAAGATTTTTTGTAGTTTTACTATGCGAACTTCTAGTGTATCCAAAGAAATTACTTGTTTTTTTCTTTTCTTCTAAAAAAATCGTCTAAGAACTTTTTGTTTAGCTTGTTGCATTTGAACTCCTAGAGGCTTCAACAACAAATTAAACAATATGGCTAAACACACACTAGTCGTAGTCATAAACATGACTTATATTTTTTTTTATTTGTGAATTTACATGTTTTTCTCTTACATGAATTTTTTTGTTGCATATTTTGAACTCTTACGTTTCTTATTTTTGAACCTCCTCCTTTTTATAGACAAAAGATGAATTTTTTTAACCCATTTCCACGAAGACACACACAAAGCACACACACACACACACATAACCATCGTATGCACAAACGCCACCACAACATCTCCATTGTTCTTTTGACGCCCGGTGCTGATTTGAATCCCATACTGTAGTTGTACTTCTTCATCAAGGAGATATAAGGAGCAAGCATGGAATGATTGAGTGGGATGAACCTAGGAGATGCCTACAACTACAGACCTTCTGGAACACTTTCTATTGACCTTCAGGGTCAATTTCTATTGACCTTTAGGATCAATTTCTATTGACCTTCAGTCATTTTTTTTTCATTCCAACAAGTGAGCAAACTAGACAACAACACATAATGCTCCTATTTTTAGGGCTGAACTCAAGAATCTGGCAAAGCCGGCCTGCAACAATGGCCAATTTTTTCAGAGGATAAACGCAAACAAATGTGTATAAAACCATAGCAATCTAGTGTCAATATTTTTTATATGTTCAATAAAACCAGAGCAATCCAATGTCATAAACATCCATAGTCCAAAGAACAAAATGACCACAGTATATATGTACAAAGAAATCTTTTTTCTACCACACATGCACCTTTGTTCTCATACATCTCCCAAAAAAATCAGAGCCATCACCATTGAAAGCTAGTCATGCAATAGGAAAAAGATGAGCACTTCTTGCAAAAGCGAATGACTAAAAGTTGGTGGACAACTAGGAGTATTTAAGTGAAGCGCTTGTAGTATTAACCCGTAGCTCCTTCATGTTAACCAATTCCACCAGAAAACGCCATGTATGGATTTGAACACTACAAACCACTATACTAATCTCTCCTTGCGTTGGCTACAATTGACTCGCTTGCGTCGGGGTGTTGTGCCAGCGTCAACAGCTCACCACCTTGGCTCCTTGCCGTCAGGTGGTGGAGGTTGGCAGTCTGGTGGCCGATGCAGCCAAACACCGCCAGACCGTGCCAAGAGTTCAGTTAGTTTTCTGAACTTTTCTCAACAGAACAAGCCAAGAGCACGCCAGACGACCTACGACTGCTCGCTGCTATGACAGCGGGGTATGAACTATAGACCTTCTGGAAGTTATCTAATCCTGTACTGTAGATTCAAGCATTTTAAACTCAAAAGATGCCTACAATTCTCAGTTTGTGCCTAACCTAGGAGTCGAGGAGATCACCACACAGGACCAGATAGAGGAGTGCAAGTGAAGCAACCTTTTTCTTCAGAAAATCAACAAACTGAACTTCGGAAAATCAAGAAACCGAACTTTAGAAAGTGAAACAAACTGAACTTCACAAGGCCCTCCAAAAATATACACGATTGTAGTCCACTTTAAAAACTTCAGAAAATCAACAAACTGAACTTCTAGAGGGACAGATGCTGACCTTCCTCTTCGTAGTGCCGTTGGCGACATGTGGATACGAAAACAAAGTAGCACTAAATGCATGCCACCTTGGTAGCCACATACACAGGCTAGCTGAAGCTCAAGTAGCTAGCAAATTAGAACTTTGAACGAAAAAAAATTAAGAGGGAATTGCTCTCACAAGAAGTCTCCCTTTACCGGATTCAGCAGAAGTTGAACTGGACGTTGAGCAGCAGGATCCAGGGTTGTGTTGCGTTCATGAACGGCCGGCGGCTCCGTCGTTGAACAGCCCGGGGCTGCGTAGTTGAACGGCTTGGGGCTGCGTTGGGAGGACTCAGGGCGGCGCTGCAGATCGGGTCAGGGTGAGGGTGCTCTCCATTCCCCTGAAGAAAATGCTCTGAAGGACAAAACACACACACAAGAATAACTGCACATTAGGATTTCTGAATGGTCCTCTGTTTGTAGACGTAAAGAAGTTCAGAAGGATCCTCGGACGCACGCACACTAGTGCATGAACACACGCATTAGCACGTAGATCTCAGTTCCTCACATTCTACATGGTTAATTTTTTTAACAGCATATGAAATGAATTGTCAAATCAATACTCAGAAAGGGGCTCTCCTTTTTTGGAGATACAGACCCAATCGTTCATGCTTCTTTTTTAACATACTAAGATGAACAGCAGAGAAGCATCCATACCAACAATAATGAATTTGCAAACAATATTGGAGAAACAAACATCAAACCTGTAGCTTGAACGAGTAGAGCTGATTTCGGAAGTAGTGGTGCACGGGTTCAAGCAAAAGCATGACGTGAACTACAATTTTTGCAAAGTTCATTGCCCCAACACACAGATCTTGCAAGAAGCCGAAAGAAATTAAACAAAATAGCAACAACCAAAACAAATCGGGCGGTGACGAGCTATGGCTCCCTGTGTTGCCGTCGCAGTGGAGAGAGAAGGAAGGTTGTGGAGGACGCGCCGGAGAAGAGGGCAAGCCGCGCTAGAGCAGAGGGAAGGTCGCGATGGAGCAGAGGGAAGGTCGCGCCGCAGGGAGGTTGGTGGCGGGGGTGGTCGGGACGGAGGGCGGCCATGGAGGAGGTGGTTGGGGCAGGCGCGGCGGAGGTGGCTGGGACGCAGGGCGGGGACGGAGGTGGGTGGGGTTGAGGGCGGCGACAGAGGTGGTCGGGGCGGAGAGCGGTAGTGGAGGTGGTCGGCGGGAGGACGACGGCGGCTGAAGTGGTCGGGGCAGATGTAAGTGGCAGAAGTGGTTGGGGCAGAGGACGGCGGCGTGGGTGTCCGGTGGCGACACGATCCAGGAGGCACGCGGGACCGGCGGGGAGGGGAGGCGCGGGGTCGTTGGCGCGGGGCTGGCCGGAAGGTGAGGCGCAGGGCCGGCGGGGTGGGGATCCGGGATCGTGGAGGCATCGTGACGGGGAGAAGGCCGTGGGTGTGGAACGGGCCGTTCGGGAGGTGCATAATGGGCCAGTTTTTTGTCTGTTAAAGGATCTCAGGAACAACCTAGTGTTGTTATATATATATATATATATATATATATATATATATATATATATATATAGGTATATATATATATAGGGGGGGGGGGAATCCATCCTACCACCCGGTGGTAGTTACCCTGGGTTAAAAATAAACAATTCTTCACCCCGGTTGGACGACCCAGCCAGCCGGCAGGCCGACTTGGCTCCATTTCATCGCACCCGCATGCACCACTTTCCAGTCGAGCCGAGGTAATTTATTCCTTATCAACTGTTTTCTTACGATAGGGTATAGCCGCTTAGGAGTTGCCTCCACTACCGCAATTTCTGGATCTATTGGGAGCAGAAGAGGCGTGCAGTTCGGAGGTGAGCGGCGGTAGGTTTCGGCGGCGAGCCGACGGCAGCTGCAGGTGGATTCGGATGTGTGCGACGCTGGGGGTGCCTTCGTTGGCTGGTTCCAGCGTGGAGGCGAGCTGCGTTTCGAGAGGCTTCCCGGCGGGTGGCAGCCTCGTCGGCCGGCGGCCGCGCCACGACCCGCCTCCACCCTGCGCTCCCTTTGTCGCGCTGGCTGTGGCCCGGCCTATGTTGGTTGTCCCCGCCCCCTTCCTACAACCAGCGAAAGCTGACCCCGCGTAAGATCAATGGCCTTCGCAGCAGCAACATCTATTCAACGCCCCGAATTCTTCAACCAGTTGGACGAGCTTCCATGGCCTTTTTGTCCTAGCTGCTAAGACATTCAGGTTTCTCTCTTTACCTCTTTCCTTTTGTCCCTTTGTATGTGTGTGCGCGCATATGCAGGACGAGTATTGTGCAGGAAGATTATAAAGATCAGGAGTCAATTTACATCCTATCTGACTTAGATCTTTTTTTACTAGTTAGGTTTATGATTTGGCTTTCGCCTGTGTATAAGTTTATTCCTAATCAGGAATCAGCTACCGTACCACTGTAGCATTTCTCTCATTCTGAATCTTAAATGTATTTTAGAAATCCTATATTAATCATTTAATTTATGACATAATTTGAGAATGGTCAAACAAAAGTTGTTGTTTTGTTGCAAACCTAGATGTTTCCATTTTTCAAATGCCATGTAATGTTTCTCATAGGCTCGACATATACATCTGCATTTGTGCTTGGCTGTCTATCCAAATTCAATTTCTTCCTTTATTTTTGTTGGTTTGGTGATGTTTTTTTCTCAGAGCTTAGGTATACTGTTGTTAGCTGAATTTGATCATAGACTGATCTTCTTTCCATGTCATGCAAAAGCAACAACCTTCTCTTTATGTTGTGATTTACAAAATGTTATAGGTATACTGTTTCTAGCTGAATTTAGTTGACTGATCTGATTTCAATGCCATCCGAAACAGCAATTTTCTCTTTATGTTGTGATTTTAAAATTTGTTATAGCTCTGGTTTGAGTGAAACCACTGAAACTCTTGATGGTGGATGATCAGAAGTTCATTTTTGCTTGCTTGCCATCATGCCATGATTCTTTTTTTTTGCCATGATTCTTGGCCTCGATATGTTCAATCATGAACCGGGGGGCATCAATTAGAGGTGCATGCACTTCATGTTTTGTGATGCTGAAGATGATGCTCATTTAATCATTTATAGATGTAGATATTGATTTTACATACTATTGATAAAACAGTCTTCTTTGCCTTATGCTCCCTTTTCTCCCTAGCTATTTCATATTAGGTTCTGCCAATTCTCATGGTCCATTGTGCTACCTACTTGTGTAGGTTCCTTGTGTAAAATAATGGTATTATTTACTACATATAGAAGAATATCTTCACCATGGATGTGTGGAGATAGATAATTTGTGTTGAAAAATAATTAATAAGTGCTAAAATAGAGCATGCAGGTTACATTTGTGTGTACCTGTTAGCACCTTTGCCAAGAAAAAAAAATCTATGCATACAGTTCTGGTCAATGGTAAATAGAGTATCTGAGTGGAAAGGATGGAGCGTGTGCATTAACATTTTTAGCATGATGCTTTATTTTTTAGTCGGTCTATAAACCTTATATTAAGCTGCAATTTAATGTTTCTAACTAAAAACTGTGACTTACAATTCTTTTGGTGGAATTTCTAAACAATGAGAAGTCCAGACTTGAATTAGGTATTCAAGAGAAGTCCAGACTTGAATTTGAATATGAGCGCGACCTTGAGCAATGGTGCCGATGAGCTCACCCATGCGGCTAGATCCTAGATGAGTGTGAATTGGTTGTCCAATGACTTGCACTAGAAGGTTGTGGCGTTCACTCCCAGCACGCCCAACAGCCAAGCAATGGCCGCAGTGCTGCCGGATTTCTGGGATGGAGTCAACGGGGAGGGCGGCGAAAAAGACGTGCGTCCACGTGTTGTACTCCCATGGTCTCACTAGTCTACGGCCTGCGGGCTAGGATACAGGTCGAGGGCCTCGGCCGGGCTGCGCAGTTGGTTGGCCTCTAATTTTTTAACACACAAATTGTCCATACTGCTAATACTCCCTCTGTTCGAAAAAGCTTGTCTAAATGGATGTATCTAGCACCAAGTTAGTGCTAAATACATCCATTTGAGGGACAAGCTTGGGACAAGCTTTTTCAGACGGAGGGAATACCTTTTTAAGTGAGGGGTAAGTTTTAATCTAAACCATATATCTTTCTCAAAAATTGTGAACTTTCCAAAGGAGGGTGTAATGAAGCACACCTCATAGAATAAATAAATTTAGTAGTATGTAATATAATTATTTAGCATGCACTGGAAGCTGCAGTTGCTTGATTAACCATGATCTAGAATCTTTTTAGGTATATAGCGGGCGTCTTTCTATACGTGCTATGATTTCTTACTATTATTTAATTATTGGCTGATCCTAGATTTTAGTCTCTCAGTTTTTGAGTAAGAGTTAATTTACGTTGATCAAATATGATTGAATTCACATTATCCTTTAGGATAAGATACGATGCGGTAATGCTACTAAGAATATAACACAAAGATACTAGAATAGTACAACTTGTCGTGTGACGTTGCTGGGTGCTAGGCCATAAGGGCCACTACATCTTGGGGTATATTTGTATTTTTGGAGAATCAGTCTGGTTGTGCAACTAAAGAAGTTTTCACCAAGTGTGAAGAATCTGATATTTTTGATAGGGGAAATTGATTTTTTTTCTTTCTAATTGCAAGTTTAGTTCACCAGTAATCTCGTACTTGCTCTCTGTTTTCTGATTTGCCAGGAAAATGAGGAATGGGAACTCTGCCACGAAAGCGAGGTGGTGAAGGTGTTTGTAAGAGACTTGAAGATGAAGAGCAATTATCGAAGTTGTGGTTGTGCAAATAAAACATGGCACCGTGCATAGGTTTGCTGAGACGCTGAGGGATAGACCTGTAGGTTTTCTCTCATCCATAGGTTTGTGTACGTTGTACTCATCGGTAAAACACATTGACATAACTCACTATAAGCTGGATGAACAAATATATCGTTTTAATTGGTTTTTGAATAGTCGGTCCTGAGTGAGGATTAAGAATTCCTCACCCAGGTTTCTTCACCCAGGGTGATTTATCTGGTTCGCGAGATGGGTAGGGTGAAGTATAAGAATTCCTCTAACTTTCTGCATTTTGTACGTATGAATTTACTGCTATTTCTTCTAAATTATACTTGGTTTGTTCCTTATGATTAAAATTGGTTTCACTTTCCTGGAACAGACTTTGCAGCCCAATACAAGTATACTTCTCTGACTTGGAATAGTTTTTTTTGTTTGTATTTTTTTTATTACATAGTACAACAGCTTATTGTGTCACTTCTATTCTTGTGAGCCCAAACTGCCTTTGTTTCCTCCCTGCTGTTACATTTATCTTGTTCAAAATCACCAAAACTATTTTTATGTTTCCTTTTGTTGTTTTACCATGCTTATGAATTGATATATTTTACATTTACCTGCCCTCCCCAGAAACGAAGGTTCAGGAGGACTTTTGTTGCTCTAATGCTTCTTCGATGACGGTTTTGCCGTTCTCCCTTGCAGATGGAGATTGCCACATAAAGTGCACTGATGGCTCCAGTTCTTCACCAGATGCTGCATGCCCCGCACCGGCCTCAAGCACGTGAGCCACTATTACCTTGTTCTAACTGGTTAACAAAATCAAATCCATTTGCCCATTTAACTTACTTAGTTAAGTTTTGTTGATAACTAACTTTTATTGTTATTATATACTGCAGTGTCTTTGCCATTCTGTTTTATTATACTATAATCTAATTGTCAGGCTTTTTTCTATATTTTGGTACATAGATTTTAGGGTCATAGTGCAGTGCTAATGTTTTCCCTGCAGGTCATTTAGTCACCGGATGTTCTATCTTTCAACATGTGCATGCTTGCTGTCGTGCTCATGTTGTAATCGTGGCCTGTAATCAGTCCATGATCCTTGTGTGATGTGATCGCAGAAGTTGGGCATAACTGCACTATTACGCAAAAGATGTGAATATTAACTTAAGAAGCGGAGATGAAACTATGGCCGATAGCAAAAATACAAAGCCTGTTTCCAAGTATATTGATGTAACTTCACATCTTGCCCCCATTCCGGGCAGATGCTAATCAACTGAATGTATGCTAACTTTGAGAATGGAGTCACTCTTATTATGTATGCTGCCGCTGTAACCGCATAACATGCATTTCCCATTTTTGTTATGTAAAATTCTGGCAAGAAACTTGTTGGGATTAACTACGATTTTGTCCTATTTACTAGTACTATAGTATTTACTCATCTCTCAACAAATTCTTGCCCCTGCCAAGGGCAATCGGAGGAAGAGAGCTTTGACTGGGAAACTGCATGTTGAAGCAACACCTCTTGTTGAACAACCCAGAACGAGGGAAGACTCGTAGATTGCGAGAGGCCTGGCGTGTTTACTAGAGATTTAAAATATTCAAAATATCAGTAACACTATGTATTGGGCAGACTTGAAATACCAATATTAGCATATCAATTTTTTCCTACGATTTCCTTCGTCACCCATAGACCTAGACTACCTTTCTAGCTTTCTAACTCCAAGCTAGCTTTGTTACTATGTAAAAGGTTAACATTGATTTGTAATCAATAGATTTCTGTTAGCGTAACCCTACCTGGCTACCTCCAATGACCGGAGGCACATCGATCGTAGTCAAAGCAAGCATGTTGACCCATGGACGTAAACGTGCAATGTAAATTTACCTCAACGCTTTTGTGTTTGACTGCGGTGGGCGTTGGCCCGATAGGTCTCCTCGAAACCATAAATTTACCTCGGGTTGATTTATTTCTTACGTTGGCTGTGTGGCACAAGGGGCCTGGTTGGTTGCTTCAGGTCCGTAATTTTACAAGGTGGGGTTGTCCTGGTGCGTACATGATGGGTGGGGTGAAGAATACACCCTGGGTGACGAATAGTGCGACCCTATATATATATATATATATATATAGGGGCGCATCCCAATTCGGTCTTCCCCTTTCATATTCATCCGGAGAGGGAAGGAAGGAGGAGGGAGGAGAGAAGGAAGGGGGAGGCTGAATTGCTCCCTTTCCTTTCTCTCTCCCCCTCTTTCCTTCCTCCTTTATTTGGCCTACATGGGGCGCACCAGCTCCCTAGGGGCTGGTTTGTCCCCTTCTTGGCCCATTAGGCCCATGTAGTTGCCGGGGGATGTCCGGAACCCCTTCCAGTGACTCGACATGTATCCGGTATCCCTAGAACACTTTCGGTGTCCGAATATCATTGTCATATATATATATATATATATATATATATATATATATATATATATATATATATATATATATATATATATATATATGAATCTTTACCTCTCGACCATTTCGAGACTCCTCGTCATGTATGTGATCTCATCCGGGACTACGAACAACATTCGGTCACCAAATCACATAACTCATATAATACAAAATCATCACCGAATGTTAAGCGTGCCGACCCTACGGGTTCGAGAACTATGTAGACATGACCGAGACATCTCTCCGATCAATAACCAACAACGGAACCTGGATGCTCATATTGGTTCCCACATATTCTACGAAGATCTTTATCGGTCGTACCGTAATGACAACATACGTTATTCCCTTTGTCATCGGTATGATACTTGCCCGAGATCCTATCGTCGGTATCTTCATACCTAGTTCAATCTCGTTACCGGCAAGTCTCTTTACTCGTTCTGTAATACATCATCCCGCAACTAACTTATTAGTCACATTGCTTGCAAGGCTTATTATGATGTGCATTACCGAGAGGGCCAGAGATACCTCTTCGATACTCGGATTGACAAATCCTAATCTCGATCTATGCCAACCCAACAAACACCTTCGGAGATACCTGTAGAAAATGTTTATAATCACCCAGTTACTTTGTGACGTTTGATAGCACACAAGGTATTTCTCCGGTATCCGGGGGTTGCATAATCTCATAGTCAAAGGAATATGTATATGACATGAAGAAAGCAATAACAATAAAACCGAACGATCAATATGCTAAGCTAACAGATGGGTCTTGTCCATCACATCATTCTCCTAATGATGTGATCCCGTTCATCAAATGATAACACATGTCTATGGTTAGGAAACTTAACCATCTTTGATTAAGGGGTTAGTCTAGTAGAGATTTACTAGGCACACGGTGTTTTATCTATGTATCCACACATGTATCAAGTTTCCGGTTAATACAATTCTAGCATGAATAATAAACATTTATCATGATATAAGAAAATATAAATAATAACTTTATTATTGCCTCTAGGGCATATTTCCTTCACTTAGAACCATCACCACAAACACACTCCAACGAACAATCCAATAGAAAAATGCCTTATGAAAACAAAAGGGCCAAAGTTCATACTGTCGTTGATGGCGACCAAAAAACACTTACATGCTTCCGCCACTCATTGCTTTAGGAACAACAAAATTCTCATCCTCGTCTACCAAGGCACTGAATATTTCGTACATGAACAAAAAAAATCCATCTTCAAAGAACCGCCACTGTCTCGTCTCTTTAAATAGAACAGAAACTCTATCAAAACTCAAACAAATACCAAAAAATAGAGTCCTCCCGCCAGCAAGGGCTAGGATCCACCTTGCCTACATGGCCCTAAGGCCACAAAGACGTGGCCGACATGCGCTGGTGCCGGCACCGGTGGGGCACAAGAAACCTAGCGGCTAGATGCCCTTTGCGTACGAGCAGCGAGGCTATTACGAACGAAGGGGTAGCCTATGCTACACCAGCTACTTTTCAAAGATGCATATATAGTTATATTTGTTAAACAAATAGTGGAGGTGTTTATGGGCGATTTCTTCAATTTTTTAGACTTCTCTTGATAATTATTTGCAGAATCTTCATAAAGTTTTGCAGAGATGTGAGGATCAATCTGGTTTGTAGGCAGGCACAAAAAAAAGGCCGGAGCTGGAATGGTACTAAGAGATAACCTAGGTAACATCATCTTCTCGTCCTGCAGGGTACTCTTCTCATGTTGGGATGCACTCGAGGCTGAGCTAAGTGCATGCATGGAAGGGCTTTCTATCGCTATTCAGGGATTGTAACTTCCAGTTTGCCTTGAGATAGACTCACTTCCCGCTGTCAACTTGGTGAAAATGGAAAGACATAGATAGGTCTATCTATGCGTCACTGGTGGTAGAAATCAAACATTTATTGTCTCTTCGTAGAACTCGTATTACTCATGCCAAGCGTGATCAGAATGTAGTTAGTGATTACTTAGCAAAGTTTGCAAGATCGAAGGGCAGAACCGTACTCTGGCTGGGTTCCGAACCAGCAGAAGCTGTTGCTCTTTGTAAGGAGATATAGCCCTTGAGTAATACTATCAGTATTTACCTGCAAAAAAAAGCAAGTTCCATACATATGTTTCCCATCAAAATAATTCATGGACCATGCTTAAGGATTCAAGATTGAAACTCGGACTAGCAAGTCTAGAATTTGATCCCAACTTCTTCTTTCTAGTAGAAAAAAAAGGCATTCATTTCGTACATGTTCTCATCGTACGTGCAAGGCGGAATAGGAGCCTGTGCACATTTGAAGCTGCATTAGCCAAACCGTACACGTCGATCCGGATCCAAATCATCCCGAAAGGACAGCCATGTTACCTCAAAAATTGCCAATCAATTATTATGATCTAAAGAAATCGAGAAATATTACCTGGGACGTCATGACTCACGATCTATCCCTGAGCTGTTCGTTAATGAAACAGATCGATGTAGCGAGCACGTGCGGCTGCTAACCAGGTTCAGTCCACCGTGTCATCGCCAAAAACGAACCGGGGCGCATAGGCGTCCAAGTGCAACGGCCCCCCTGTCCAGCCTCTCGAACTCCAATCATTCGCCCTCGCCTGTCCCGTTGTATGCACTCACGCAAGGAATTACCATGCTACCCCCCCCCCCCCCCCATCAGCTGCTGCTTCTGCCGTAGTCAAGCCCACCGCATCAGGGTATAAGAGTAATTTTCTTCTCATTATAGATATACCTACATAGTCTTCTGCCAGTTTGAGTACTCACGACGAACGCCGTCCACACGCCCCAGAGCACTTCGAACACGAGGCCGCCAGCGAGCATGGGCAAGGGAGCTGGCGCCGCCGGCGTGGACGAGCCGCTGCTCCCGGAGCTCTCGGGCGGGCACGGCGGCGGGGCGTCGGTCTCCGGCGCGGTGTTCAACCTGTCCACGAGCATCATCGGCGCCGGCATTATGTCGATCCCGGCGGCAATGCGCGTGCTCGGGGTCGTCCCCGCGCTCGCCCTCATCGCGGCCGTCGCCCTCCTCTCCGACGTCTCCGTGGAGTTCATGCTGCGGTACACGGCCTGGGCCAGCGGCACGCCCTCGTACGCGGGGATCATGGGCGACGCGTTCGGCCGCCGCGCCGGCGCCGCGGCGCTCAACATCTTCATAGCCTTCACCACCGCCGGCACCCTCGTCGTCTACCTCATCATCATAGGTACTGTACGAGGCTGAGCCGCTCCGATTGGCATTCCCGACCGTGAACCGTGGCGCGCGCCTAATCTCGTCGGAGGTCGCAGGGGATGTGCTGTCCGGGAGCGTGGAGGGGGGAGGCGAGCACGCCGGGGTGCTGCAGGAGCTGTTCGGCCGGCAGTGGTGGACCGGCAGGGAGTTTGTGATACTGGCCACGGCCGTCGTCGTTCTGCTGCCGCTGGTGCTCCTCCGCCGCGTCGGTGAGTTCGCGTTCAATTCAATGCACTGCACCTTTGTTTATCTTAGTTACAGTAGTTCGATTGCCTTTCATTTTTGGCAATACTACTAGCTAGGTGGCTTCCTGGAGACCATGTGACAGCCAGATCGTAGCTTTCTTAGAAAAAACTGATAGCCAGATTAGTGAGTTGGCGATCAGTTCTGATTGTGACATGATCTTCCCATACATGCATGTGGGGTGGGGCAGTCAGACTGGGATCTGATCGAATGAGCTAGGACTCCCTCCGTTCCTAAATAAAAGAAGATTCTAATATGAACTACGTACGGAGCAAAATAAATAAATTTAGATTTTAAAATATGTTTATATGTGCATCCATATGTACTTCATATTAGAATCTCTATAAAAGGTCTTGTATATTTAGAAGAAACGGAGGGAGTACTCCCTTCATCCCATGTTAATTGACGCTTAAACAAATGCCTTTTTTTAGAACTATAAACAGATGTATCTATTATTGAAGAGTACAATTTAGTGATTAGTTGTGACCTGTGTGTTTGACTTGAGCGATTTAGCATAGTTTTTGGACACAAAAATGAGTAATGCTTAAGCTCGAATGTATCTTGGGTGTTTTGTGCTTGTTTCCGGGGACATGCATAGATAAAACTGCGAGCAAAAACCCAATTTGAGGAAATGGCAGAGCGAACTTGCATAGAATGAAAAAGGTTTATTCAAAAGTAAATTTTTCATTGATTACTTTAGGCGAAAAAGGAGGCATATTTGTGCCTCGCTCTTTTTATTTCGAAAAGAGCACTGCTACACGGACGACACTTACCATCTTAAATTTGCACGACATGCCATATCACACCATTTATGGGCAAGTCTAAACAGCAACAACCAGTTGGATTATGTCATGTAAGTAATTATGTTTTGGAAAATAGGATAATTCTCAAATCTCTACATTGATTGGTATCGAAAACAATGACAACCAGCGTCATCCATTGATATCGAACAAATCAGGTTTACAAAATCCAAAACCATCCATATAACTATATAAGGCCTACCTCGCGGCATCTTCTTTACAATCTTATCCAAACCGTATGACCATTGACTATATTCGCCGGTGAAGCAATTTTGCAACCTAACAAAAGGCGTAAGACCCTGACGCAACATCTTTGAGAAGGAACTGTCGCTGGCATGCCGATGACTGATCCAACCACAAGTAGAACCTGGAGCTATCACCCTCAAAGCATAACTAGGAGTCAACACCTTCAAATATGAAAAGACGCCAACCCAAAATGATAAATCATTGGTTTTCACACCGAGAGAATAAAATCTCGATGTCAATTGCTAGTGTCGTCATCCACCTCTATTCTAGCCTGCTCACACAAGCTGGCTGAATGAGAATTCAACGAAAGAGGAGACACCATCACATTACTTCCAGTTGACGCCACACCATCTTCTCGCCGATTGTTGTCGTGCCCACCAGCATAGGCTAGATTCCGTGAGGTCCTCGTGCACACCGCCCAAGGCAGCCATCGATGGTCGGATGCAACCCGCCGCCCCTCACAACACGGCAAACCACCATCCCCTCCAAAGTGTTGTTCGGTTTCCTTCACAGCAAGGAAGAGCCCTGCCGCCCCTCACCAGCAGCCGCCTTAGAAGGAGGTGAGGAGAGGGGTGAGAGGAGTAGGGCGCAGTGGCGGAGACAGGGGGGACCAGCAGGGGCCCTGGCCTCCCCCTAACATCTGAATTTTGCTGCTAATCTGCTATGAACAGTGACATAATTAGTAATCTATTGCTGCTGAAAATCTATTTTGCTTTAGCTTGGCCCTCCCTAATTTGTTTTAGCAGCACTTGGCCCCCTAATACATATTTCCTGGCTCCGCCACTGGTAGGGCGGCCGTGTAAATACTAGGGTTTTGTCCTCCACGCCCAATGTACCTCCCTCCACGGAAGAAAAAAAATCGTAGAAGGATTAGAGCGAAAAAAATCGTAATCCCTCCGTCTGGAAATATTTTCATTAAAATGAATAAAAGAGATGTACGGACGGAGGGAGTATCAAGATCTGCACGTCACTCAATAATGGTCTGCAGGTCACTTGCACTTGCACGGCAGAAGAAAATATACTGCACGCGAAACACATTTCAGAGGAGGCAGCTAGAAAATGGTTTTGGACAGCAAAGTAGGCCACGGTCTAGTCGTCTGTAGCGCTACTCCGCTGGTGCTCGTGGGAAGCACGAACGTACGGTCGCCATCTGGCTTCTCTACCAGACAGGTCCACCACCACCGCAGCGGCAGTAATCAAGCCGTGGAGCTCCACTCCATCGCCCATGTCCGTGTGACTCAGCTCTTATCCCTCGGCACAGTCACCCCGTCCCTTTCTCACCACTCCTCCATTCACGCTCTCGAGCCGCCGATTACAAATTCGCACCCACTCCGCCGCTGTGCTCTCTCCCTCCCCTTCTTGCTTTTATCAAGTCAACCATGGTGTCCAAGAGCTCGCGCGGCCCCGGCATGGCCGCCGGCGGCAGCGAGGCGGAGGAGGCGCTCCTGCTGCCGGAGCGCGTCGTGGGGGACCTCGCGGGGGCGCCTCCCGGCAACGCGTCGGTCCTCGGCGCGGTGTTCAACGTGTCGACGAGCGTGGTGGGCGCCGGGATCATGTCGATCCCGGCGGCCATGCGGGTGCTCGGCGTGGCCCCGGCCCTGGCGCTCATCGTGTGCGTCGCGCTCCTCGCCAACGTCGCCGTGGACTTCATGCTCCGGTACACCCGGGGCACGCCGTCGTACGCGGCGCTGATGGGCGGCTCGTTCGGCCGGGCCGGCGCCAAGCTGCTCAACGTCTTCATCGCCTTCAACTGCGTCGGGACCCTCACCGTCTACCTCATAATCATCGGTAATCAATCCCGGGAAACCCCACAGGCTCTGGCGCGCAGTGCAGTGCCGAGCGTGGCGCGCACATGCTTGCGTCTGGTGTGGTGAGAGATCCTGAGTGTTGGGAGAGTTTTGGTGCAGGGGACGTGATGTCCGGCCCCGTGGGCAGCGGGGAGGCGCACGCCGGGGTGCTGCCGGAGTGGTTCGGCCCGCACTGGTGGACCGGCCGGGATGCGGTGCTGGTGGCGGCCGCGGTGATTCTCCTGCCTATTGTGCTCCAGAAGCATGTAGGTACGTACCCCGCCGCTCGAATCGGGCACAGCTATCTGGTGCGCGACCGAATCGGGCATTCGACCTGTTGACGTAGCAAAAAAATTTGTCTAAAAAACCAAGCTACGGGTAGATCGTGAGGCCAGCCATGTCGAGGACGAGCACGTGGCGTCGTGGCCCGGCGATTGCTCAGTGCACTGTCGCTGTGCACCCTCGTGCTGCATCTTTGATTGTACTAGCCAATGATTGATTTCCATTCAAGTGCCGACAGTGG